>NW_006923012.1:7613-10110 GCF_000298275.1 Orycteropus afer afer | reverse complement strand
TCATTCAAGTAACAAATATTATTACAAGATAAATATTGACCTCTCTTCTTTGAAAATATATTATTGCAGACCATGAATAAATACTCTGGTATGAACATTTAAACATGACCTATTTCTTCTAATGCTTCTTTAAAATGAAACTTCTAATTATGCTTAAAATATATAACTTTTTATAAAACATATGTAACATGTTTATATTTTCCCTTTTATATATGACAAAAATCAGTTTGGATTCTAGTAAAATCTAAGTATAGTGTTTGAAAGCTTACAGATAATTAGTCTTAAGTCCGTATTCTATATTTTGGCAAGCTCTGGCCCACATAGTTTAGGAAAACTTTACAAGGTTAAACAACCAGCCCCATATAATAATCGCACTTGAGAACACATGTTTATCCATCGGAAGATTGTGCTTGCACTTTCTCTTAGATTGTTACTTAAGGAGCCCTCATGGTGCAATGGCTATGTACTTAATTGCAAACCAAAGTTAGGCAGTTGGAGCTCACCAGCCTCTAAGTTGGATGAAAACCTGGCAAGCAGCTCCTATAAGGATTATAGTTTAGGAAAAAGGCCAGAGGGCAAGATGCCACAACTCCTGGTAAGGAAATATATTACTGTGTAGAAGAAAATATTAAATTCCTACAATGCACAACTCAGTGTTCTGTAATATTTTATAAGAAACAAACAAGTAATTGGTCAAAATATCTACAGCTATTCTTTCAAATAGGGAATAGAATTTTTATAATCCCATTTTCATCACAGCATGGCATTTAAATTTAGGAGAACATAAAATGAACAATACAAGATTTATTGCTGTGCTCCTGGTTTGGAACTCAATTGTGATCCATGAGCAATGATCTCATCTTCAATATAAAAAGGGTTATAAGATTATGACCATATGTCCAGATTGCATTTCGTAATGTTTGATTAACAGGGATGATACACAGAATATTGAAGAACAGTACTTTTACTTATGTCTTGCTTCTTCTTGGTGATTTACTGTGAAATTCTACTGGCTGGTTAGCTGAAATATTCATATCATTTCAGAACTGGTAAACTGAGTTACAATTTATTTAATTGTTATTTGTACTCTCAAAACAAAATTGGTGACTTAACTTTCTCATTGCTTTTAGAGATAATGGTGCTAGATGAGTAATATCTGACCCACACTCTCCTGCATTCTTATTATCACAAAATTGTTGAAATGTTTTATTGTGATACAATTCCTTCATAGTTTTTTTCCCCTCACATAACATCCTTGTACAAACACAGTTATACTGGAATTGATTATTAAAGCATTCTTCCATTTGTGCCTTTTCATACAATACATAAATATCTTATTTATGAAAACATATTCTCTATATTTATGTAAGCATTTTAAATAAACATTTAATCCTATGATCATGCATCTATAAAATCTTATTAATATTTTCCTCAGGTTTCCTTAGCAGAGAGTGCTGCTTTGAAAAATATAAAATTAGAAATGTTTCTCTCTGTATATGTTATACAAATGGAACTGGACTTATTATATATGCTTGTTTTTTGTTGGCTCAGGGGAATCTATTAAGGAAACAAAGTGTGCCAAGGAAAGGCATCATTGAAAAATGTTGATGAATCATTGACATAGGTCTTTTCCATATATTTTGAAAACAAAGTATAAGGAAATATCATTATCAAAGTAAATGAGACAATTTTATAAACCACATATAATAATGAATAGATGATAGTTTGGTCTAGAATTTAATTCTTCTGTGATTGTACAGAGAGGCCACATATTTCTCTTCCCTGTAATTCTTGACCTACCCTCAGAGGAGTTAGTATAGTTATAACATTTGTATTTTAGTAACCCCAGGGAGGAGAGTTTTTCTACTACATCACAATGACATGATAGAAAACTGCTTTGGTTTGGTACATATTGATTATTTTGTGAAATGGACAATGGAATATTAAAAACCAACATGGAGTTTTATTTATATAGTACCTACGATAGTGGGTTTTGCATAGCAATTACATATATGTATGTGTGTGTTTTATAGCTTTAGTGGAGTAGTGCATAAGGCACTTTACTGCTAACCAGAAAGTTGGCAGTTCAAACCCACCAGCCACTCCTTGGAAGGAAGATTGGACAATCTACTTCCATAGTGATACCACCTCAGAAACCCAAGAAGGGGTCGCTATGAGTCAGAGATGACTTGACAGCACCTAAAAACAACAACAACATCCTTTATGTTTTCAGTATGTACCAAAACTTCAGAATATATATTTGTGTGCATGTGCATGGAAAGCACAAATGATTAATGCTCAGCTACTAACCATAAATAAAACAAAAATCCTCACAATTGGACCAATAAGCAACATCATGATGAAAGGAGAAAACACTGAAGTTGTCAAGGACTTCAGTTTACTTGGATCCACAATCAACACCAATGGAAGCATCAGTCAAGAAATCATGACATAGTGCATTGGGCAAATGTACCCCAAACAACCTCTTTAAAGTGTT
>NW_006923012.1:0-6733 GCF_000298275.1 Orycteropus afer afer | reverse complement strand
ATGATTTCCTCTCTCTCATCTGCTGCCTCAGTCAGGCACCTTTCTTACTTTTGTAGTATCGGAATATCGTTCTGCGCCTAGGGTGGAGTCCCCTTGGACTTGTGCCCTAGGGCAAATGGCCACCTCTGCCCCCTGCTTGTTACTCTTCTAGTCTGAACCCACCAATAGCTCCGTGGGAGAAAAGACCTGATGATCTGCTCCCGTAAAGATTACAGGACACGAAATTTCATGCAGCAGTTTTCTCTGTCATGTAGTGTCACTATGAGTTGGAATCAACTGGACCACACTCAGCAACACATATGTTATAGAGCCAGTTACCAGTTGCTGTCCAGTGGATTCTGACCCATGGCAACCCCATATAGCTTAGAGTAGAGCTGTGATCCATGCGGTTTATGTCTTTTGGAAATATATAGACAGGCCATTTTTCTAAGGTGTCTCTGGGTGGATTTAAACCACCAACCTTTCATGTAGTAGGTAAACAGTTAACCATTTGTGCCCCTCAAGGATTTAAATAACAACAGCCAGAAAAATCCTGCTAAAATATAAGTTAGAACATAATACATCTGTGTTTGAATCCTGTAATGGCTTTCCATCTCACGCTAAAATATAAATGGATTACAGAAGTTCAAGTTGGCATATAGACTCTCCAATTCCTAATAGCTCAGAGATAACAACCCTTACTCTTTCAACATTCACTCCTCTTCAACTACACTGGCTTCCTTGCTATTCTTGGAACATACTGAGCCCATTTTTGATTCAATGTCTGGTTACTTGATTTTAGCTCTAAATGTAACATTCATTCCTGATATAGCTACGTATCTTATATGCTGTCATCCCTTACATTCCCACTCAAATGCCATTCATCAATAAGGCTTCCCCTGACATTCCTACTCTAAATAGTAAAACATCCTGGCACCTTTACCTTGGCAATCCCTCTCCTTTTTATCCCAATTTTATCTTATTTTTTCCAAAGCACATATGTCACTTATCCATTGTGTATTACCTCTCTCCCCTCCAAAACATAGGCCAGGAATTTTCTGTTATTTCATTATTTTATCCCAGGCAACTAAGATATTGCTGGAACATATTAAATAAACATACAATAAACATCTAGTAAATGAAAAAAAAAATGTGTGTTTTATACAAATTCTTATTAGTCAAAATAATTGAGGTTTATAATGCATATCACTCTTAATAAACTATAAAGTTATGATGGAATAACAAAATGTTTGAAATAAATTTAATAACAAATAGAAAATATTGGTGCAATGTTTTGTAACTTACAAAATTATTTAACCAAAACACATCATCCCCTGTAATGATGAAACCTACTTTGCCTTCTTCTCCATGTGTTTTCTAAAGATGTCTAAATGTCTTTCCCCAGTTCACCCACCCACAAACCAAAATCAAATCCATTACAATGGAGTCAATTATGACTTGTAGCAACCCAATAGGACAGCCTCAAACTGCCCCATAAGATTCCCAAGATTGCAATCTTTACAGAAACAGACTGCCACACAATCTACTTCTGTAGTGATACTGACTCAGAAACCCAAGGAGGGGTTGCTGTGATTCGGGTTTGACTCGACACGCAGTGAGTTTGGTTTTTAGTTTAGCATTAATAAATACCAGTAATACATTGTTAGCTTTTATAGATAACTCCTCCAGTAAGATGTTTGATTGATCATCATCATCATTTATTGAGTTCACCCATATCATTGAGTTATTATTATTCTGTAAATTTAATTTAATATCTCATAAGTGAATCTTTTTGGAAGATGTTCTTGAGTTCTATATGAAATCAGATAGTAAACTAAATAACCAAAAACACTTTTAAAGAAACAAAGAAAGATTGTATAATATGGGAATTCCTACTACTTTGTTGTTGTTGTTGTTACGTGCTGTCGAGTCGGACCCGACTCATAGCGACCCCTCCTTGGGTTTCCGAGGCAGTATCACTACGGAAGTTGATTGCCCCATCTTCCTTCCTACCACTAGAGAGATCAAAATGGAAAACTTAATAAGAGTTATTATTGACTTTAATAAAATGATTTTTAACAAATATAAACAATGGTAAAAAACTTACTGCAATAAACAAATAGATATCTTAGAAAACATTCAATGAATTATTTCTTTGTCATGCAATGAAGAATTGTCTAGATAACATGAAATACAAAATGTATTTAATCATTGTTTTAAAAGCTAGGTCATAGTACTAATAGAATAAATTTAGGGAGCCAACTCATTATTTTGAAAAGACCATAAAGTAAGCATTTATATGGGCTTTTCTATGTGAACTATAACAATGAATAAGCAAATAGTAAATTAAGTATAAATTTTGTTTATAAATTGCTTTCAGCTAATTAATGATGAAGAAATGAGATTTAGAAAATAACCATTTTGAAGCATTTAATAAACTAATAGATCCTGCCATTGAGTACCAATATTTGCTAAGATTTAAAAATAAAAAATACAGATATCTTAAAAAAAAAAAAAAAAACGCAATTATTTAGCCCACCAGTATTTCAGGCATCAATACAGCTTCTAAGACATACTGGAAAGAAAGGCCTGGTGATCTGCTTCCGAAAATGTCCTCATATGGCATATGATTAAAACCAAACTATCATTAATCAAGTCTAAACTTCAATATTGTCAATATTTTCCATTTAGGTTGAAAATTTAGTTTCCATATGAGGAGAGAAAACAATAACTCCATGACACTTTTCCATTTGCTTGACTTTGCTTAGGTATGGCAGCTTTTTTTTTTTTTTTTTTAGCAAATAATAGAGCTCTCAGTTGAGTTTAGTACATGAGTATCATGTAGAATTTGGTTAAACTGTTTATAATTATAGTCCTTTCCCTCTCCAAGTAATGAGATTAATTAAAAATTGTTATTTTTGAGTATCCTTCATTCTTATATCAGCTTTTAAAAAACAGAAAAAGTAAGCTCCATAATTGTGTGACAAGTTTATTTTCCAACATAATGTCATGTGAGTTCTGGTAATGTAGCGCCTATGGCACTTGACTGCTCACTAGAAGGCTGGCGGTTGAAACCCACCAGCCACTTCTCAGAGGAACCTTGGGCAATCTACTTCCTTAGTGATCGGGCCTCTGAAATCCAAGATAGTGTCGCTATGATGAGGGTCTGACTTGATGGCACATAACAACAATAGCACATAATGCCATACTCCAATTCTTAAATTAGAAATATTGTAAAAATAAAAAACAACAAGAAAAATACCAAATTTACAAATAGTATTATTTCATTAGTGTCTTCATTCCTATTAAATTATGTCTATCACTTCATTAAACAGTTAAATGAATTGATAATATATCTTAAACCAAATTAGCCACAAATACAGAAAAGATATAAAACTCTTATATACTGATTTACAGAAAGAACAGTTTAATATGAAGCATTTAATCAAATTTATCATTGAGCCTCCAAATACATAGTCATATCAATTATCTAATAATATACATGTTTTTATTGAGACTTTTTAAAAAGAAAGTTATTGAGTATATGGCAATTATGGAATTCCAAAACATGTAGGCTATTGAACAGTTTTTCCCTAAGCACATGTATATTGATAATTATTTTGTAAATCAATAAATTATATGGCATAGAAATTTTTAAACTGAGTAATGAAAATACATTTTAGTTCTATAGCAAATACTCTGGTAGTACAGTGATTAAGGCATTTGTCTGCTAACCAAAAGGTCAACAGTTCAAACCTAGCAGTTGCTCCATGGAAAGGAGATGAAACATTCTACTTCCATGAAGATTTAGAGTCTTAGAAACCCAGCGGGGATTGGCTATGAATTAGAAACAGCTTCATGGCAGTGGGTTTATAGCGAATATATACATTATTCCTTCAGTGGTACTGTTTTGCACACAGTAACTAATGGGCTACAATTTTGCAAAGATTGCATCTGAATTATTCTAATAGACTGTCATCAAATTATGATTATAGTATTTTTATATTCAATTATAAATAATGTTAAATGTGATTTGTGATTTATTGACATTGTAGAATTAGTGTATACCTGGAGGGATCTTAAAATGCAATTTTCTCTCTTTTTTTTTTCTTTTTGGAGATTTATTGTGAAAGAACTTGAAATTAAAAGAAAAAACGGTTTGGGAGAAGAATGTGAGTACCATAATTGTGGAATAGAAAGTCTAGTCCAAGAGAAGTTAATAAGAGAAGGATTAAAATTTGATTGAGAAAATATATATCTAAGAATATGTATCTGTATAATCAAACAATCTTGTCAATTGTTTTTCACAAAAGTATAAGCAATGAAAAATAACTCTAGGGAGGCATATTGATTTTAATAGACTTTTGAGAAATACTTTTTTATTTAATTTTCTTCATTATGCCTTTAATTTATGACAGCACCTTATTTTTTCCTTTTGCTTGACAAAAATGCAATCTTCCCTGACATATCCAAGAAGGCTTGCTTGACTTGTTGATTCCTTAGGCTGTATATAAAAGGATTCAGCATGGGGGCTACTGAGGTATTTAGCCCAGCTACTCCCTTGCTCAAAGACACCCTGTCTTTTGCTGAGGGGTTAATGTACATAAAAATGCAGCTACCATAAGAGATGGAGATGACAATCATGTGGGAAGAACATGTAGAAAAGGCCTTTGTCCTCTGACTAGTAGAAGGAATTCTCAAAATTGTTCTGATGATATATATGTAAGACAGAATGATTAATGCCAGTGTAAACATTAGAGTAAACACAGCACAGGAAAACCCTGTCTGTCAACTCTAGGAATTTTGTGTCAGAACAAGAAAGGTGTAACAAGGGGAAATAATCACAGGTAAAATGGTTGATAACATTGGACTTACAGTAATAAAGCTGGATGAATAGCATGAATGATGGGAATATGATTAGGAATGAAGCCAGCCAAGAAGTGAAGACAAGCAGTGTGCACACTATATGATTCATGATGGTCGTGTAATGCAGGGGTTTGCAGATGGCCACATAGCGGTCATCATGGCAGCCAGAAAGTAAAATTCAGTGACTCCCAAGAGAATGAAGAAAAATAACAGCCATACAATCATTAAAGGAAATGGTTTTATCTCCTGTAACAATGGTGCCCAGGAACTTGGGTATACTGACAGTTGTGAATGAAACTTCTAATAAAGAGAAGTTTCTGAGGAAGAAATACATGGGGGTCTGGAGGTGGGTATCCAGTAGGGTGAGGGTGATAATTGTCAGGTTCCCTGTGATGCTGAGCATGTAGGTGACGAACAGAAAGACAAAAATCACAATCTGAATCTTTGGGTCATCTGACAGTCCCAAGAGGATAAACTCTGTTACTTCTGGATAGTTTTTCATTTTTGCCCCCATATTCTCTTATGAAATCTGTGGAAGAAAACACAAAGTAAATATCTGAAGTAAAGGAAATTATCCATGGATATCATTGACATTTGGCTCTGGAAGTAGTTTTATTTTGCTATACTACTTTATTTTAGGAGAATTTTTAAATAATCTCATAGTACTATCTAATATGTTTTAAAGTGAGTTTTTATCATGTGTGATTTACACAGAATATTTCTTCTTCAAATCCCTATCTTACAGATCAGAGACTAATGTTTAAGGGACTTTTAAAAGTGCTTCTTCCCCAAATCACTCATGCTGAATGAGTAAAACAGAGATTTGAAACTAGGCCTTTCATAATTATGTTGTTGTTGTTATTTGCCATCAAGTCGGCCCCGACTCATAGTGACCTCTCCTTGGGTTTCTGAGGCAGTATCACTACGGAAGTAGGAATGCCCAACCTTCCTTCTGAGGAGTGGCTGGTGGGGTTGAACCACCAGCCTTCCGGTTAGCAGTCAAGTGCCTTAGGCACTGTGTTATATTAAAATAGAAATACTGTTTGTTGAATTCTACAGAGACTTGCATGAAGGGTTCCCTTCTCATTAGAAACTTTCCTTTTTTTTTTTTTTTTTTAATGTGCTTTGGGTGCAACTTTACAAAGCAAATTTGTTTTACATTCAACGGTTTGTGCACATTTGATTTCATGACCTGATTATTGTCCCCAAACAACAAAAACTCTCCTCCCCTCCCCTCCCTGTGACTACCCCCTCCCTGTTCCCTTCCTAACTATGCATTCCTGTCTGTCTAGCTAACCATCTATGCGAATGCTGCCCCTCTGGTCTCATGGCTGATTGATCTAAGGGGTGCATCTCCCTAGAGTTAGCGGGTACATTTCCCTGGGGTAGATATTCTGCATGTGGGTCTTTCTACTGTTGGGCTAAGAGCCATTCCATGGAAGTGAGTTCATTTCTAGGCCTGAAGGGTAACCAGAGGCCATAGTCTTGGGGATTCCACAACACTCTATCTGACCAGGAATTCTGGTCTTTTTTTGTGTTTTTGAATTTTATTCCACACTTTTCCTCCCACTCTATCCAGGATCTACAGTTTTGATCCCTTTCCAAGTGGTTGGCATTGGTATAAAAGCCAAATACATCTATAACAGAGCTACTTAAATGATGAGTCTACAAAATTGGAAATTTTTAGAATTAAATCTGCAATAATGTTATAGAGTTCTAAGTGAAAATTTCTGAGTGTGACTCACATTTACCTTTTCCAAACTCTTGCTCACTGGTGGTGTAGTGGATAAAGCTTTTGGCTGCTAATCAGGTCAGTGATTAAAATCCACCAGTTGTTCTGTGGAAGGAAGGTAGGGCTATCTACTTCAGTAAAGATTTACAACATTGT
>NW_006923011.1:98925-99798 GCF_000298275.1 Orycteropus afer afer | reverse complement strand
TTTTTTTTTTTTTCTGATTGATCCCTTTCCAAAGAAGTATTCAGGCATTTGTCTTCAATCCAATTAATTCTGTCTTCCACTGCATCAATTCTACTCCTTTGCCCTTCCAATGTGTTATCTATTTCTGACAACTTTGTGTTAATCTTTTGGATTTATATCTGCAGATTTAGAATCATTTCTTATTTTTCATTTATTTTGTCATTTTGTTCTTGTGTTTTCTTCCAAAATTTCTCCAGGTTTTTTCTGTGTTTTCTTTGGTCTGTCTCTCAATCTTTTGAAGATACCTAAATATAATTCTTTTGAACTCCTTATTAGAGAGTCACAATGCTGCTTCTTCCTCAGGGATATGTTTTGGGTCTGTATCCTTATCCCTTGTTTCTACCACTTTATCCTGCTTCTTTGTGTGGACTGTTATGGTCTGTTGTCTCCGAGGCATCGGGGTGTTGCTGTATTTAGATCTCTGTTAACTGTTTGTGAAGAGCAGCCAAGGGTTATTCAGGCTCTTCTTGGTGGTTTTTTTATCATTGACCCATTTGTGGAGAAGGAGATAGTGGCTCTCGCTCAGTAAGTGAAGTTGTAGGAGGTGTGGGTGTAGTCGTGTCTTATTAGGACTGTTGTTGTCTTCCACTCAGTTAGACAAAAATTACAATTGTATAACAATAAAAAAACTAAAAGCTCATGGACAAAAAGCACACCATGTAACCACACAGGAACAGTAACCAAAAAAAGAAAAAGGGAAAGAGAATAAGAAAAAACAAGAAAACCTGCAATATCTGGGGATAAGGCACTAAGAGACAAAAGGTAGAGAAGGAAAATAATGAAGAAAAAAATTGGAAAAATACAAAAAGAAAAACAAGAAATGGAGTTAACCAT
>NW_006923011.1:96442-98825 GCF_000298275.1 Orycteropus afer afer | reverse complement strand
AAAGAGAAAAATAAAAATTGGGGGAAGGTACGGCAGGGCATCCAGGCTCCATCTGAGCACACAGATTGTGATGGAGTTCCTGTGGGCCCAGAAGGTAGGTGGGAGTGGGGGATTGCCACACCTCCATTCACCAAGCAGGTGTGGTATAAGAGTAACAAGAGGAATGTCACATCTTTTCAGTCTTGCAGGTCCGGAGTGTCCTTGATGTTGCTGGAAAGCAGAACCTTTTCTTAAGCCCCTGGAATCCCAGGGAGCACTGTCTCTTTAAATATCCAAAATGGTCAAGCCACTTGTAACATTCAAAATGGCAGCAGCCTCCAGACCAGCAAAAGTCCACAGCTCAGCCCGCCTTTCTCTTCACCTTCTCTGTTTATTCCCCAGGCACCAGAGCAGTCCTCCGTGCAGTCCCTGGCTAGCAGGGCTGATTTTTAAGTTAATTCTTAGGTCCTACCACCACTCGGGAGTCTCCAACCTGTCTGTGCCATCAGGATCACTCAGGATCACTGCCAGACCACAGCTCCATCTCTCTCCTTTTTTGGTATTTTCATGCAAATTCTTCTGCTAGTTGAGGTTTAGTCCACTTCCATATCCTTCCCTTCAAGGCTCAGGGGTCCAGGATTATCTTCTGTGTCTGTGTTAATTGGTTTCCTTTTTCTTTGTTGAAGAGGGTCTGTGCAGTCTTTCTGCCTAGTCCACCATCTTACTGGAACCTAAGAATCAATTATTTTAAAACCATATTTACTGTTGAGCAGCTTCAGCCTCTTCCTAGCTCTTTGTGTAATCTTCTTTATAATGTTGTTGTTGTTATGTGCCGTCGAGTCGGCCCCAACTCATAGTGACCTCTCCTTGGGTTTCCGAGGTGGTATCACTATGGAAGTAGATTGCCCAACCTTCCTTCTGAGGTGTATCTGGTGGGTTTGAACTGCCAGACTTCTGGTTAGCAGTCAAGGGCCTTAGGCACTATGCTACCAGAGCTCCTAATATAATAGTCCCATATAAATGAGCCTAACAGTTTTCTCATTAACGTCTTCTTTGATGTCTCTGGTGCATTGCCTAGAGTTAGTAAGAGTGAGTCAGGTTTGTGCTGCCTGGCTTCTCAAACTAAGGTATGGGTGCTCCCCATTAAATTTCAATGTCAGAACTAACATAAGGTTAATACTATCTCTACTTAGACTAAAGAGAACTCTGCCTGTCTTCTGAGATTTCAGAATGAATTAGGATGGGCATAAAAGTCAGGTACTTTTTACCCTCAAATAACCTTTAGTGAGCTACCTAATTGAAATTTAAAGAAATATAGGATATCAGAGTTGTAAGGACCTTTTAATATTATTAATGAAACCCATTCTATATTGTACAAATGGGAAAACTTAGATAGAGTGGTGGACAAAATGGCCCAACATTTCCTTTAATCGTTTTCTTCTAAACGCCACTAGAGATTTTCTAGGAAATTGATTCCCCATAAACCTATAACACAATGTCTTGCCTTGTGAATTACTTGCAAAGTATAAGACATTTCTCTTACCATTTGACTGCTGAAAATGTTTGGTAGTTCTATAAAAGACATTTTTTTTTTCAGGAAAAATATTTCTCAAATAATTGTTATCTTCAGATACACTAGACTTTGGCAACAATCTCAAAGAATTAGTCAAAAGCATTTGATTTTCAGAAGCAAAAATAGTGAAATGCTCCCATGCCCTGGCAACTATATTGACCAAGCTCCCCATTTCTCTTCCCTTGACCTCATTTCCCAAATTATTCTAGCAGCCACTTAAATAGGAAAACAAATATAACCACTTTAAGATATTTCCAGAAGGAAGAATTTCTTAGTTTTGCTATTTAGGAAAATGTTATATGGCATGTTTTCAGAATTTTTGAATAAAAAGTTGGAAATAAAATTTTTACCAATAAACAGAAGTAAACGTTTTCACAGCAGGTCTAGTGTCACAGCTAATGCCTTGGAATTACAGTCACAAGACCTTGGTTCGAATCTGGCCCTGCCACTTACTATGTGAAATCAAACAAGTAATTTAACCATTAATTTTCAGTTTCCTCAATGTACAATAGGATAATAGAATCCTATTTTTAGAGGAGCTGCATAGAATTACATGATATGCCAACATTCTCACTAAACCATGTAATACTATAGAAATGTAAGGTATTAATATTACTCAGTATTTTTTTATTTATCTCAAGGGTATGATTAGGAGATATATGAATATGGGTACATATTTTTGTTTTAGAGGTAATAAGAGTTTAGTTGATTGAATTTTACTTCAGCAGATAGACTTTCACTAATTACATTGCTTAACAATGATTTGTGTTCATTGGCTTGCTTAAAATCTAGATGGGCTTGTTAAGCAGAAGTCTAAATATAAATGATTCT
>NW_006923011.1:93380-93948 GCF_000298275.1 Orycteropus afer afer | reverse complement strand
GTGTAAGCCAGCCACTTCATGCCTTTATCTCCCCTCCATTTTAAATAGCCAGTTTCTAATTTGCCCATCCCTATCAAACTAGTACTGTGAGGAAGCACGGTCCTTTCTCTCTGTAGAATCATCTGTTCTGCTTGGAAACTTCAGGCATGTGGATCCATAAACAAGCAAAGTCCAGCCCAGCACAAGCCATCAGATTGCAGCAACTTAACATCAGTTGTGTCAATCCTCTTCCTCTTCGTTTGGTTGGGTTCTGGTTAGTTCAGCCCTAGCCATCCCAGCTAGGTCGTGGGTACTAGTTGTTAAGTCTGGGAGTTACACTCTTTACTTCACTTCAGACCAGCCAGCACCTTCTCTCACATTTTCAGTTCTCAGGGACTATTTCAATGCCCGTAGGCTCACAATTCATTGCACTTCAGATTAGCCAGCCCTTCCTCTCATTCCCAGCCTCTGGGCCTAGGTTAAAGAGTACTAAACTCAGCCCGTTTCTTCTTTGCTGTACTTCCCCCATTTCCACTCAGGTGGATCCAGGTGGTCACAAGTAAGTAACATACAAGTTTACTACTCACTG
>NW_006923011.1:92620-93202 GCF_000298275.1 Orycteropus afer afer | reverse complement strand
TCAGGTTTTCTACCTAAGCTCCTAGTACTCTCTCCACACAGGGCTTAAAACAAAAGCCTGTGGTTCTGCTGGGAAAATTCTATTTCCCCTTTTAATTTATTTAATCATGTATTGGCTGAAGGCGGACTTACACACTCTCTGTTATTCACATAACCTATAACCGTTTCTAATGTACAAGCAGGTAAGAGAATATTCAATAGCTATAGTACATTCAGATAAATACATAATCCTTTTAAAGACATTCTAGGTTCAACTCTTTAACTTGATTACCATCCCATTCTATGTATATGGCCTTGGGCCTTTGGCTGGGTGTAACTAAAAGCTCTAGCTTCTGGATCAATTATCTCCCTTAAGAGGTAATACCAAACAAAATAACCATCTAAGAATTCAAAGTTTCACTTCCCAGGCCCCTTCCTTCTTTCTTTTACAAAGTTTGGTGCTTCTATGAGTGTGGAGCCACTGCAACGAATCCCACTTCTGACACCAACTGCAAAAACGGCAAGGGGGCCACATGTTCTGACTTCCTCTAATCCCACAAGGGGAAGGCAGGATTACTAGCAGTAACCCAAGGCCTATTACTGC
>NW_006923011.1:86074-91552 GCF_000298275.1 Orycteropus afer afer | reverse complement strand
GACTGCTGCTTCCATTGGTGTTGATTGTAGAACCAAGTAATATGAAATCTTTGACAACTTCAATCTTTTCTCCATCCACCATGAAGCTGTTTATTCAACCAGTTGTGAGGATTTTTGTTTTCTTTATATTGAGTTGTAATCCACACTGCAGACTGTAGTCTTTGATCTTCACCAGTAAGTGCTTCAAGTCATCCTCACTTTCAGCCAGCAAAGTTGTGTCATCTGTGTATCACAGGCAGTTAATGAGTCTTCCTTCAATCCTGATGCCAAATTCTTCTTCATATAGTCCAGTTTCTCGGATTATTTGCTCAGCATACAAATTGAATAATTGTGGTGAAAAGATACTATACTGATGCTCTACCTTCTTGATTTTGAACCATGCAGTGTCCCCTTGTTTTGTTTCAACCACAGCCTCCTGGTCTATGTACAGGTTCCTCATGAGCACAATTAGGTGTTCTGGAATTCTCATTCTTCTCAATGTTATCCATAATTTGCTATGATTCACACAGTCAAATAACAATCCAATTAAAAAATGGGCAGAAGACATGAATAGACATTTCATCAAAGAGGATATTCAGCCAGCCAGCTGCCTAAGATGATCAGTCATCAGAGAGATGGAAATCAAAACAACAGTGAGAAACCATCTCATCCCAGCACTAATGGAAAAGTTCAACAAGACAGAAAATAACAAATGATAGACTATCAAACATAACCCAAAATGTGCAAATGCTGGCAAGGATGTGGAGTGATTTGGATTCTCATACACTGCTGGTGGGACTGTCAAATGAGTCAGGACAAAGAAGGGAAAGCCAGGACAAGAACAGATATATGCACATCCATGTTTATCACAGCACTATTTACAATAGCAAAAAGATGAATACAACCTAGGTGCCCATCAAGAGAAGAATGGACAGCCAAACTATGGTACCTTCACACAATCGGATAATATTGCAACCATAAAGAATAATGTAGAATCTGCAAAACACCATATAATGTGGATGAACTTGGAGGACATTATGCTGAATGAAATAAGTCTATCACAGAAGGACAAATACTGAATTTGTTCATTATTGTGAAAAGCCAAGGAAAGATTTATATATGGAAGGAAACTTTCTTTGTTGATTACCATGAGTGGGAGGGAAAGGGAGGAAACACTGCATACATTTTAAAAGAATACATTTAAAATAGTAACAAGGGGAAGTCCTCAGTCTCCAGTGCAATTGCCCGTGCTGTACTCGGAAGGTGGACTCCACTCTCCAGTCACAGTCCAAGCAAGAATGGCACCAACACACACTCAAATCAACTGTACTGGCTGCTATAAACATCCAAAATGGCTACACCCTCAAGACAGCCACCAGCAGTCCACAGGTCTGCCTGTCCCCTTCCTTACTGTTCTCCTTTCTGGTCATCAGGCACCAATACAGTCCTTGTCCTTGCAGCCTTGGTGAACAGAGTCGATTCTTAGGTTGGTATCAGAAAACACTCAAAATCTCTGTTCCCTCAGGACAGCTGGCAGACCGCAGCTCCATTTGTCTCCTTACTCATTGTTTCATTCAGGTTCTTCTACTAGTTGGTATTTAATCCACATCTTTATCCTTCCTAAATGCTCAGGGTTCTAGGATCATATTCTGTATCAGTTTCAATAGGTTCACATTGCTTTGTTATAGAGGGTCTGTGTAACTTGTCTGCCTATTCTGCCATCTTGCTAGAACCACCTGCTCCTGTTTTTTTTCTTTGATGAACTTTATAGTTTTAAGTTTCACATTTAAGTTTTGTTCATCTTCAGTTAGTCTTTTTCTATTGTGTGAGGTATGGATCTTATTTCATTTTTCTGCAAATTGATATCCAGTTTTGCTGGCACCATTTGTTAAAGATACTATCTATACCCCATTTAATGGATTTAACATACCACTTTTGATGAAGACAGAACAACTAGAAAGCAACTCAACAAAGCTATGGAAGATCTCAACAACACAATCAACTAACTTGACCTCATAGACATATACAGATCACTCTACCCAACAAAAATGATACACATTCTTTTCCAGTGCACACAAATCATTTACCATAATAGTCCATATGTTAGGCCATAAAGCAAGCCTTAATAAATTTTAAAACATCAAAATACTTCAAAGCATCTTCTTGGTTAACAAGGTTATAAAATTAGAAATCAGTAATAGGAAGATCGGTGGGGGGGGGGAACTACATGGAAACAGAGTAATACCTTGCTGAAAAACTACTGGATAACAGCAGAAATAATATGTGACATAAAATAAAATCCATGAAGGAAATGACAATGAAAACAGAGCATACCAAAACCTTTGAAACACAGTGAAAGTAATATTCAGAGGTCAGTTCATGGCAATAAATGCACACATCAAAAAAGAAGAAAGAGCCAAAGTGAATACCTTAACCCAACAACTCCAAAAATTATAAAAGAAACAACCAAAAAAAAAAAGAAGAAAGGAAATATAAAGTGTAGAGCAGAAATTAATGAAACATAAACAAACAAACAAAAACAAAACAGAAGGAATCAACAAGATAAGAAGTTGGTTCTTTGAAAACATTAACAACATTGACAAACCATTGGCAAGTTTAACTAAGTAAAAGAAACAGTAGCTACAACAAATATGAATAAGAAATGAAATAACCAAACTCATTGTTGTGAAGTCAATTCGACTAATAGTGACCCTCCTTGGGTTTCCAAGGTGGTATTTCTATAGAAGTAGATTACCAAGTCTTCCTTAATGGACAGTATCAAAATGCAAAATGTCAATACTAACCAATGCAATCCATAGATATAATGCACTCCCAATCCAGATTCTATCAACATTCTTTAAGGACATGGGAAAATCAATCACTAATTTTGTATGGAAAAGAAGAGAGCTCAGGAAAGTAAAGAACTGCTGATGAAGAAGAACAAAGTAAGAAGTCTCACACTACCCAATCTCAAAACCTCCTATACGGCCTATTAATAGTACAATGACAGACATATAGACAAGTGGGACAGAGTTGATAACCAAGAAATATATCCCTTCCACCTATTGACAGCTGAGCTTTGACAAAGGACCAAAACCCATTAAAAGGGGAAAGGACAGTCTCTTTAACAAATGATGCTGGCAAAACTGGATGTTCATCTCCAAAAAAATGAAACAAGACCCAGAGTTCACACCATATATCACAACTAAATCCAGATGGATCAAAAACCTAAATGTAAATTCTAAAACTTTAAAGATCATCAAAGAATAAATTTTGGGGCTTTAATTTATGGCATAGATAGACTATCAAACATAACCCAAAATGTGCAAACAGCAGAAGATAAACTAGATGATTGGGACCATATAAAAATTAAATTCTTATGCACAGGAAAAGACTTCTCCAAAAGAGTAAAAAGAGAACTTACAGACTGGGAAAAAATATTTGGTAATGACATATCTGACAAAAGACTTATCTCTAAAATTTATAAAGAACTTTAGCACCTCAATATCAAAAGCTATTCACCAAAGAAGATATTCAGGCGGCCAAGAAACACGTGAAGAAATGCTTGTGATCATTCACCATCAGGAAGGTGCAAATTGAACCATCAATGCGATATCATCTCACCCCAGCAATAATAGCAAAGTTCAACAAGACAGAAAATAACAAATGCTGGCAAGGGTGTGGAGAGTTTGGAATTCTCATATGCTACTGGTGGGACTATAAAATGGCACAACCACTGTGGAAATTGTATGGTGCTTCCTTAATAGGTTTGAAATAGAAATACCATTTGATCCAGCAATCCCATCACTAGGAATATATCCTAAATAGGTGAGATCTGGGACACAAATAGATATATGCACACCCATGTTCATCACAGCACTATTTACAATAGCAAAGAGATGGAAACAACCTAAGTGTCCATCAACAAATGGAGGATAACCAAACTTTGGTATATACACACAATGAAATACTGTAAAACATAAATGAATGATAAGGAGTCCGTGAAGCACCTCATAATGTGGATGAACTTGGAAGACATTATGCTGAGTGAAATAAAGCAATCACAAAAGGACAAATAACTTATTAGTCCACTATTATAAAAAGTCAAGGAAAGGTTTACATATGGAAAGAAACATTATCTGATAGTTACTAGGGATGAGAGGGATGTTGTTGTTGTTGTAGTTATGTGGTGTCGAGTCAGACCCGATTCATAGCGACCCCTCTTTGGGTTTCCGAGACAGTATGACTATGGAAGTAGATTACCCCATCTTCCTTCCAAGGAGTGGCTGGTGGGTTTGAACCGCCAGCCTTCTGGTTAGCAATCAAGTGTCTTAGGCATTATGCTACCAGAGCTCCCAGGGATGAGAGGGATAGGAGGGAAAATTACTGACTAGGTAAGAGACATGTATTTATTCAGGCAAAGGGAAGTGCAATAAACAAATAGTAGGTGACCAGCACAATATCACTAAGGAAAAGGAAGACATGGAGGTGCACACAAGAGTTACACTTAAGCATTATTACTTACACATTATCAGTAGTAATAAACATTAATCTATGAGTGGGTAAGGAGCTCTGGTGGTGTAGTGCCTAAGGCATTTGACTACTAACCAGAAAGGTGGCGGTTCAAACCCACCAGCCACTCCTCGGAAGGAAGACTTGGCAATCTACTTCCTTGGAGATACTGCCTCAAAAAGCCAAGAAGGGGTCACTAGGAGTCAGGATCACCTCAATGGCAGTGAGTTTGGCTTTTTTGATTATAAGTGGGTATATAAGTAGACAGACAAGATGATCAATTATGGGTAGCAAACAGCATTTATCCCACGACCATGTATAAGACTGGCAGATGATATTACTACATATTTATTTGTATGTGGTGTAAAAATGTCCTTGTATAAAGTAAAGCTAACAGAGGACAAAATTATAAAAACTTCTTAGCCATGACCAAACACCTTGAGGAAGTGGTTTGCTGGGACTATGCATCCAGGAGTATAGTCTCTAGAGACATCAAAGTCTATTGGCATAGCATAGTCCACAAGACAGAATTCTACATCCTACTTTGATGAGTAGTGACTGGGGTCTTAAAAGCTTGTAAGTGGCCATCTAAGGTACGAGTATTGGTCTCTCCTCATCCAAAACAAAGAAATGTGAAGAAAATCAGGGACATATGAAAACAATTAGTCCAACAGACTAGTGGACCATGTGAAACCCAGCCTCCACAACCCTGAGGCCAGAAGAACTAGATGGTACCCAGCTACCACTGCCATACACTCTTAAAGGCATCACAAAAGAGATCTTGAATAGAGAAGGAGAAAAATGTTGAATAAAACTCAAAGTAATAGTAATAAAATATAAAGCTTACTGGGCTGATAGAGACTGTTGGAATTCCTGAACTTAACTCACTCCTGTGGCTCAGCTTTCAGCCAAATAATAAGCAGACCTTTGAAGTGAAAAATAACACCAGGGTGGTGCACACTCCTTAGAACAATCAAACATAAGAGA
>NW_006923011.1:84929-85879 GCF_000298275.1 Orycteropus afer afer | reverse complement strand
AAAAAAAAAAAAAAAAAAAACTCAGAAAGTTCCAAGCAAAGTGCTTTGAAGTATTTGGTCTGGGTGGGATGTTTGAGGCCAATTAGGCCAAGCTCTCACCCAACTCTCTGAAATGTCATGCTAAACCTGGTCTTAGCATATTCAGAACTATTGTTCTCTTTAATCCCAACAAAATGTACTTGACAAATGGCTCATACATTCAGGTAGTTTTGTTGTTTTTTGTTTAGATATCTTTCTGATCTTGTTGACCATAGTGTTTTTATTCTGCCACTACCCTAAGCCAAAGGAGTGAGAATTTCAAGCATCAAGCCAAGACAGTGCTAAAAGTTAAAATGAGAGGAAGGCAGCAGTCATATACTTGGGTGGATGGAATGGCAGGCTGAAATTTTGATAGCATCTCATACTACAACAGTGTATGGCCAACCACTTTGCCTACCTAGGAAACTGGACAGTTACTCCACCACTGACCACACTGCTTAGTTAATGGTGGCAAATTAAACATCTTGTAGGCCTCAGAAATGTTTATATGACAGAATGTATTTGTTTCAATTCTTGATTCATTTCTTTATGAGGTTATCCTAAGGGGAAACTTCGCTGTTCGCTTCATAACCTATAGAGGAAGCTTCTTTCTCAGCACTTCTCCAAGAGCCTAAGTCCTTAGAATCTTTACCTTGTCATCTGACATTAGGACTTGTCCTTTGCAGAACTGAGAGGGTAGTGACTGTTAACTTGAACACCTCCATTTATTTATTTGTTCTTTCATTCATTCACTAGTATTTGTTGGGCACCAAACTCTATGGAAAGCACTGATCTTGGAGCTGGAATACAGAAATGAAAAGGAAACGAAAGTCCTTCTTATCAATATACTCTTGCTTGGCCCCAGCAAATAAAACTTGTTCACTGGAAAAAGAATACTAAACTCAGTTCTTACAGGGTTGAATCTGTATCTT
>NW_006923011.1:81286-84829 GCF_000298275.1 Orycteropus afer afer | reverse complement strand
CTTGCCATGTAGGTGCTCAGTATATGTTTAGTGAGTGAAGTAAGGAAAAATAAAGAAAGAATTTGAAACTAACCAATTTAGATGTCAGTAACAGATAAGACGATGTCATATGCCTTTCAGAGGTACTGGCATTTGTATATTCAATGGAATAGAGGAAAGAAGCATAATTATAATAGTGGAGCACCAAACTTCACTAGCTTGGAGAAGAATATATTGGTGGGAACAGAGCATAATGTTTAAGAGTATGGTCTATAAAGGTGGACAAACTTGACTTCAAATTATCAGTTATTCCATTACTTGTGTTACCCTGAGCACTCTGTGCCTTACAGTCTTTATCTGTAAAATGTGCCTAATAATACTAATTTCAGAGGGTTGTTAGGAATGTTATATAAAATAAAGTATATAAAGTGCTTAGCACAGTGCCTGGTTCATAGAAAGCACTAAATGGTTATTATTAACATTAAATGTATTTCTTAAAGTCATATTCCAGGAAGCTTCTCTATTTACAACCAGGGAAGGAGCCTGTTAGGCTTTTAGGATGGACCTGGACCTCATCTGCTCAGACAAAGTTCAGCCTTTCTAGCTTGTTAGTTATTTTCTCTGGAAGTTCTTTGGAGCTGCATGTTTTATTTATTTACTTATGAACGGCCAGTGGTAGAGGGCTTCTGATTTTATAGACATCTGATACATGTAGCCGTACAGAGGGAACTCTGATGGTATAGCTCCTAAGGCATTTGACTGCTAACCAGAAGGCTGGCAGTTCAAACTCACCAGCCACTCCTCAGAAAGAAGATTGAGCAATCTGCTTCCATAGTGATACTGCCTCGGAAACCCAAGGAGGGGTGGCTGTGAGTCAAATCCAACTCAATTTTTTTATAGAATAAATCCTGGAACAAAGCTGTTCTTGGGTATATTTTCCTACTGATTGGCTTTAACAGGCAGACAAAGCCATTCCTTTCCAATCACTGAAGAAATGTAGGTGGCAATTTCCAGGTTTAAAACAGAAGTTCATCTCAACAAATGAAAAATGAGTGCAAGTGATGATTTGGTAACAAAAGTAAAGTGCTTTATAAGAAGGAAAAACAAAGTAGAAAAACCCAACTGTGCTGAGACTTGGGGACTAGGGAATGAAAGAATTAAAGTCTGGACTCAGGGCAGTCCTTTGGCAAAATTCTGAAAGATCATCTCTTTTCAGCCTCCCTGAACTGGGCCCTTTTCCCCATTTGCAAATCTATTTTTAGTCATACATTTGCTCTCAGGTCTCACAGATGAATTTTGGAGGAGCAAGAGGCAGAAAAATGCCTCATCCTGAGTGTCATCTATGTGCCAAGTACTGTGCTATGTTCTTCACATACATTAGAGATACACTCCTCAGGCAACCCTACACAGACCATATCAATAACCCAATTTTTCAGAGAAAAGAAAGTAATCTTATAATGTTAAGTAACTTGGCATCGCATCTTTTCTAAGTGACTGAATTGGGACTAGAACAGAGGTATATCTGCAGTCAGAAGGCGGGTTCTACATACAGCACAGTGCAATCCAAAAGCTAAAAGAATGTAACTCTGGAAGGTGAAATGGAGCTATGAATGAAGCTTTAAGCAAAGGTCAACTCTTAAGTCCCAGAACTATCTTACTTAGACAGATGAAAAGAATTTGAGGCCTCCCATACATAAAATATAATCTTTCCTGACCTTCAGATTGCCCTTGGTAGGTGTGTGTGTGTGTGTGTGTGTAATTAGTTGAATTCACACTTTAATAATACCATCTTCTGGCTCTCAGTGTGACTGTCAAAGCTCCGAAGCACTTAAGGCCTCTTATGGAGATATCAAGGCATACCTCTGCTCCAGCATTAATTTGGGAGAAAATTTAGGTCTTATCACTTAGATGGATGTTTTATGGTTTCACTTCCCAATGCACTCTTAGATCCTTCTCTCCCTTCCTGACTCCTAGAACTTTATTCCTCAAGAGTAGTGGGGATGGGGCGAAAAGTGGAAAAAGACCTGGCTTCCTCACCACCACAAATGGTAGTGGCCTCATCACTGACACTTAATAATTGAGCATGTGGCTGTACTCCTTCCCTCAATCCTATCATATTTCTAGGGATTCTCTTACAAATGCTTAGATTCTACACGAGTATGATTTTTCTCCCCTTCTAGTGCCAGCATTTGACTTTGTCTGAGGCTTTAGTAAGGCAGAAGGTTGTGAAGTGCTTAAATATCTGTGAAAGGTTAGGAAGTGCTTAAATACTCAGAAGTATAAAAGATTTTGAGCACTTCAAGGACAAAGATCCATGTTTCATTCATGTTTGGACTGCCAGCATCTCTTGTGTCTGACACACAAGTGGTACTTCAGTAAATGTTGAATGAATGAATGGGTATGAGTGTTAGTCATTGAAAATTTCTTATTTAAAGAGACTAGCTGAAGGAGATGAAACTTGTGATGAGTCTCATAGTAAGGTAAGTAGGAGAGAGAGTAGAGAAATACATCTCAGGCAAGATGAAAATCTGGCCCTGCCTAGAGATGTATCTTTGATTCAGCCAGATCTTGCTTAGCTCTCAGATGAGCCCATCTACTAGGAGTTAGCCCAGCCATCTATTATAGGAGGTACCCATTGGCCAAACTCCTCAACAGGAAGAAACCACCTGACCTGGCTAGAACAATGTACAGCCTGCCCTCCTGAGGTGTGTCTGCCCCAATTTGGCATCATAAGCATGCACACACAAGCCAAATGCCACAAGCATACCCAGACCACCTTGATGCCATGCTGCAGGTACACCTTCTTCCCCAGCCCACAGAAAGTGAGCTCTATCCTTGACTTAACTGTGTAGAAAGTATGCCCTTCCACCCTGACTCAGGAAAAGCACCTACACAGTCAGAAGCTCTGAAGTCAGAAACAAATCACCTGGACAAAATGTCTGTAGAGCTTCTACCTCTACTCATACCAGCACAAGAGATAAAAACCTAGGAAACACCCAGAAGTAACCTGGAAGCTGGCCTAAGGCACAACACAGGACACAGTACATGAGCAGTCATCTCAGACATAGAGTGGTGAGGTTGATATACTATGGACCAAGACACCTGAGGAAGCTGACCTAGGAAAGTATGGCTAGATAAGTACAGCTAGTATGGAAATTTCTCTGAACCCAAAGAAGAAACCAATCTAAAGAGAAGGGTAAGAAACTGATCTCCTGATTCATTGAACCAATAAACAAGTAAACAAACAAATAAATAATGTTAATATTCTAAAGACAACAGACATTTGTAAAGCATATGAAGAGACAGGAAGGATGGTTCATTAAAAGAACCAAAACTGGGGGACAGAAATTATCTCTGAAAGACAGATAATGGAATTATCCAACAAAGACTTAAAAGCATTAGTATTAAGTATGATCAAGGACATAAAAGAAAGTGGAAAATATCTAAAGGAAACCAAGAGAACTATGGTAGTTATGTTTGTGTGTCAACTTGTCTGGGCCTGGTTGAGTGGCTAGGCAGCTGGTGGTAGTTATTCCCCATGATGAGACTGGCAATTAGTTCCAT
>NW_006923011.1:79697-81011 GCF_000298275.1 Orycteropus afer afer | reverse complement strand
AGTGGGCTGGGAGCAGGAGGCAGAGCTGGACCCAAGGTTGAGGCTTTTTCACCCAGCCCCTAGAACCTGGCACTTTGAACTTGGACTTATAGCCTCCAAATTGTAAGAATAAACTCCTGTTTGTTAAGACCATCCCATCTGTGGTATATTTCTTGTCAGAGCAGCACTAGGTAACCAGAACAAGAACAATATAAGAACAAAAGAGGAATTAAAAAAAATCTTTTTTAAAATTTACAAATACTGGAGCTGATTAGTAAAATAACAAATGAACAATGCAGGGAAGGACTCAGAAATAGAATTGAAATGACAGAAGAGAGGACCAGTGAACTCGGAGACAGTGTCTTTGAGATTGCTCAACTTGAGGTACAAATAGGAAAAAGAATAGAGAAAAATAAATAAAGTGTAAAGGATATGTGGAACATCATCAAGAGGAACATTCTATGTGTTATGCGAGTTCCTGAAGGAGAAGAGAGAGAAAAATCCATAAAGATTTTGAAGAAATAATGGGAGCAATCTTCCGAAAAATCATCAAAAATGGGAAATTTCACACCCAAGAAGCTCAACAATCACTGTGTGGAATGAATCTTAAAAAAGAAACTTACAGAGGCATATAAAAATCAAACTCTTGAGAACCAAAGACAAAGAGAAAATTTTGACAGCAGCACAAGAAAAGCAAAGTACAACAGAAAAGGGGTCCACGATAACATTAGTGCTGATGTCTCTTCAGAAACCATGCAAGCAAGAAGTCAATGGAATGGCATACTTAAAATGCTGAAAGAAAAGGACTGTCAGCCAAGAATAGTACACCCTAAAAATTGTCATTCAAAAAACAAGGGTGAAATTAAGACAATCCCAGATAAACAAAAACACTGAGCCTACAAAAATACCAAAAGGAGGTTGAAGACATTATACTAAATGAAATAAGCCCATCACAAAAGGACAAATATTGCATGAACTTACTTATATAAAAAGACAAGAAAAGGCAAATATAGAGAGATCAAAGTATATTAGTGGTACCAGGGACAGGAGGAAGGTAGAAAGAAGGGGTAAATTGTGATAGAAAAATCACATTGATTAAGGTTAGGGTTGCACAGCCAAGTATTGTAATTGCTGTCAATAAGTTGTATACCTATGCAAAGTTGAATTAGCAAAATTTGTGTCATAAATATATTTCCAACAATGACAAAAAAAAAGTAGTTGCTGAGGCTACTTATGTACAACCAAACACTCCATAGGATTTGGTTCCTTGGTGTGGAGGTTTAAAGTCAAGGTTTCATGGGGCATCCCAGTTAATTGGCCTAATAAAATATATAG
>NW_006923011.1:77610-78947 GCF_000298275.1 Orycteropus afer afer | reverse complement strand
TTAAATAACAGTATTAAACAGTCACTAGATGTGATACATATGATGAGGGGGAAGAATTCCATTAAATGCAAAGCACTGACAGTATGAAGATCAGACCTAAGGTACTTTTGGTTGATAAACACAATGGGGAAGTCCTTCAAGTTAAAGTTAAAACTGAAGAAAACTAAAATAAGTCCACGGGAGCCAAAATACAACATTGATTATATTTCACCTGAACTTAGAGACCATCAGAATAATGAAATTGATGCATTGAACACCAATGACTGAAAACAATATGAATTATGGGATGACATCAAGAACATCATCCATGAAGAAAGCAAAAGGTAATTAAAAAGACGGGAAAGGGGAGGAGCAAAATGACGTCTCTCTTGTACTGCACATGTTAGTTCCCTCTAGCATCTTATTGCCTGAAAATCTAGGTATAGCAGTGGGGATTCTGGCATTCTGAACAGCTCATTAAGTCAGAGTACGCCAAACTCAGGGGAATAGGATTAGAAAGGACAAACAGGCAGTACAATTACCTGGGGAAAAAAAAGGTGAACCTGCCTAGTGAAGTGCCAACAAGCTGATGAGACAGGGCTTTGGAGGGCTCCCTAGGGCAATGGAAAGAATGCACTGGAGGACCTGCAGCCACTCCACGGATCTACTTTCAGCACCTGCTTTTATTGGTAAATTCGGGACTGCTGGGAGGGAGCAGAGACCCCTCTGGCTCTGGGTGCCACTGAATCAGGAAAATAGAGGAGAATCACTCCACAGCTGGGTGGGCCCTGGGATGAACTCCCATCACAGATCAGGGCAGTTATCCTAGGTGAGCTTTTTGGCATGGAGGGGCCTGGAGAGTGGAGTTTTTTGTGTGTCTGTACCTGGTGGAAAGGGGCAGCCCCCTAACAATTGGAGTCTTTGCTGAACTTGAGCTGTGGGCCTGTGAGTAACAGTACAACATCATAATTAGCAGCCTACTCAAAACCCTGGAAATGGCTCCTGGAACCTTGGAGCTTTTTTCTCCTTCTTTCTTTCCTTCTTTACCTCTTTCTTTCTTTCTTTCTTTCTTCCCTCCTTTCTCCACATCTCCCCTGCCTCGTCCAATAGAAAAAACACATTAAGCCACCATAACTCCTACCTGCTCGAATCCTAAACTCCCTTCATGACAGAAACCTGCATCCACATTCCACACATTCCACAAAGAAAATTGCAGAGCAACCCAGCACACTTGAATTAATAGCCAAAAATAAATAAATAAATAAAATACAGCAATTCCACCTTTCCAAAAATATTAAATCATAAAACCAAGACAAAACAAATCAATGCATAACTAACAGTTAAAGACAACTTCAAAA
>NW_006923011.1:75513-77304 GCF_000298275.1 Orycteropus afer afer | reverse complement strand
AGAGAAATGAAGAGAACCTAAGAGTTATATGGGATGACATGAAATGAAACAATATACCCCTCACTGGAATTCCAGAACAAGAAGAGACATAAAACACTACCGAGAAAATTGTGGAAGCCCTACTAAACAGAAAACTTCACCCATATCATGAAGGAAGAAAAGATATTTCTCCAAAAAGCTCAAAGAACCCCATACAGGATAGATCCCAAGAGAAAAACACAGAGGCAAATCATAATCAAACTCTCCAAAGACAAAGAAAGAATCTTGCAAGCTACCTGGGACAAAAGAAATATTACTTATAATAATCAAACAATTAGGCTGAGCTCTGATTACTCAGCAGAAACCATGCAGGCAAGAATGCAATGGGACACCATGTATAAAACACTGAAGGAAAAGAACTTCCAATCAAGAATCCTATATCCAGCCAAATTGTCCATCAAATATGAGGGTGAAATCAAGACATTCTCAAACAAACAGACATTGAGGGATTTTGTGAAAACCAGACTAACCCTACAAGAAATGCTTAAGGAAGTTCTTCCAATAGAGAACCCACTAGAGAGAACAACAAAATCAGGACACGCGACATCAACACTAAAACCAAATAAGAAATAGATGCTCGAAATGAGACCATAAAACATAGTACACTAAAATTCAAGGAAGCCAATCTGCACACAACAACAGTTACTAACCAAATAAAGGGAATAAAAGTTCTAGGTACAGACTTACAAATGGAGAGGAAAAAAGGGCAATGTGCTTATAGAACAGACTGTTCCAAAAATATAGAGACAAAAATTCATGCCAAGGTAACCACAGAGAAAATTAACAATCCCCCTAAGCAAATCCAGAAGGAAGGAAAACATATGGGTTCACTAAGCACAAAATCAACAATAAAGAAGAAAAGAGAGGAAACAGTCAGCTGACAACAAAACAAACTCAGCACAGAAAACTATATGGATCAAGGAAACTCTAACAACATAACAAAAAGCTCAATAGAATGACAGCAATAAGTTCATAGCCAATCACTAATTAAACTCAATGTAAATGGACTAAATGCACCAGTCAAGAGAAAGAGTGGCAGGCTAGATAAGAAAAGAAGGCCCACTGATATGCTGCCTACAAGAGACCCACCTTAGACAGAAAGATAAAAACAAATTAAGACTTAAGGGGTGGGAAAAAATATACCAAGCCAACACTAACCAAAAAAGAGCAGGAGTGGAAATATTATTTTCTGATAAAATAGACTTTAAGGTGAAAAATAGCATAAGGGACAAGGAAGGACACTATATGATGCTGAAAGGGTCAATTGACAAAGAAGACATTATGATAATAAATGTCTATGCACCCAATGAAAGTGCTCCAAAATACATCATGCAAATATTAATTGAATTAAAAGGGTCAATAGATAACTCTACAATAGTAGTAGGAGACTTTAACACACCACTTTCAAGGAGGGACAAATCAATCAGAAAAACACTTAACAAAGATACAGAAGAACTCAACAACAACAATCAAACAACTTGACCTCATAGACATATACAGAGCACTCCACACAACAAAAGCTCAATTCACATTCTTCTCCAGTGCACATGGATCATTCTCCAGAATAGATCATATGTTAGGACATAAAACAAGCCTCAATAAATTAAAAAACACTGAAATAATACAAAGCATCTTCTTGGACCACAACTCTATATAATTAAAAATTAATAATAGGCCGATCAAGGAAAATACATCAACCATGTGGAAGTTGAACAATACACTGCTCAAAAACTGGGTAATAGAAGAAATAAA
>NW_006923011.1:73880-74973 GCF_000298275.1 Orycteropus afer afer | reverse complement strand
TAGCTACTAAAAAGATAAAATATCCAGGAATAAATCTTACCAGAGACACAAAAGACCTGTACAAAGAAAACTATAAAACACTACTACAGGATACAACAAGGGATCTACATAAATGGAAGAACCTGTCTTGTTCATAGATAGGTAGACTGAATATTATGAAAATGTAAATACTGCCTAAAGCAATCTACACATGTAATGCAATCCTGAGCTGGATACCAAGAAAATTTTTTAAGGATATGGAAAAACCAATTACTAACTTCATGTGGAAAGGAAAGAGACCTCGGATAAGCAGAGCACTACTAAAGAAGAACAATAAAGTGGGAGATCTCACACTCCTGGATCTTAGAACCTACTATACATCCACAGTAGTCAAAACAGCATGGTACTGGTACAACGATAGAGAGACCAATGGAACAGAATGGAAAATCCAGAAATAGACCCATTGTCAAGAAATGGACAGCTGATCTTTGATAAAGATCCAAAACACATTAAAAGGGGAAGAGATAGCCTCTTTAACAAGTGGTGCTGGCTAAGCTGGATATCCACTTGCATAAAAATGAAACAAGACCCATACCCCTCACCCCATACACAAAAACAAACTCAATTTGGATCCAAGATTTAAATGTAAAACCCAAAACTATAAAACTCATCAAAGATAAAACAGGGGCAAATCTAGGAGTCCTAATTTATGGCATAAATAGACTATCAATCATAACCCAGAATGCACAGGAGGTCAAAAAGAAGATAGATGACAGGGACCTTTTAAAAATTAAATTCTTATGTGCATCGAAAGACTTCATCAAAAGGGTAAAAAGAGAACCTACAGAATGACAGCAATAAATTCATAGCCAATTACTAATTACACTCAGTGTAAATGGACTAAATGTACCAGTCAAGAGAAAGAGAGTGGCAGACTGGATAAGAAAAGAAGACCCATTGATATGCTGCTTACAAGAGACCCACCTTAGACAGAAAGATAAAAACAAGACTTAAGACTTAAGGGGTGGAAAGCTTTCAAGCAGCCATGTAAGATGCTGCTAATGGTCTCCTATCATTGGAAGGAAAGAAGAGTGCAAAAAAAAGGGGGGGGGGA
>NW_006923011.1:69797-73705 GCF_000298275.1 Orycteropus afer afer | reverse complement strand
CCCACATACTCTATGGAGATGCATCCCTTGAAGAAATCGACCACGGGGCACCAGAGGGGCAACATTCACAAGGAGGAAATGCAGGACACATAGGAGTGCATAATTATGAAGGCTATGTAGGGGTGGTTCCTGGGCAGGGAGGGGAGAAGACTAGGTTAGGGTTGGGGATGGTAATTGGGGAGTGAAACCAAATGTACACAAAATGTTGAATGTAAAAGAAACTGCCCTGTAAACCTGCACCTAAAGCACAGTAAAAAATAAAAATAATAAAGAAACAAAAAGATGGGAAAGGAAGAAAAGACCCAAATGGATGTCAGAAGAGACTCTAAAACTTGCTCTTGAACAGAGTGTAGTTAAAGCAAATGGAAGAAATGACCAGATAAAAGAGCTGAACCAAAAATTTCAAAGAGCAGATCGAGAAGACTGTCAATTATTATAATGAAATGTGTAAAAACCTGGAGTTAAACAATCAGAAAGGAAGAACACGCTTGCCGTTTCTCAAGCTGAAGGAACTGAAGATTCAAATCTCAAGTTGCAATATTGAAAATTTTATGGGCAAAACATTGAATGATGAAGGAAACATCAGAAGATGGACGGAATACAGAGTCACTATGGGGGCAATCTACTTCCGTAGTGATACTGCCTCGGAAACCCAAGGAGGGGTCGCTATGAGTCGGGTCTGACTCCACGGCACATAACAACAACAACATACAAAAAAGAATTTGTAAATGCTCATCTATTTCAGGAGGTGGCATATGATCAAGAACAAATGGTATTGAAGGAAGAAGTTAAAGTTGCACTGAAGCAATTGATGAAAAACAAACTCACTGCCATTGAGTTGATTTTGACTCATAGTCTCTCCCTTTGGGTTTCTGAGGCAGTAAATATTTACTTAAGTAGATTGCCCAGTCTTCCTTTTGCGGAGTGGCTGATGAGTTTGAGTGGACAACCTTCTGGTTAGCAGTCAAATCCCTTAGGCACTATAACACCAGAGCTCTCAGGACTGAAGGAATACCTGCTGAGATGTTTCAACAAACAGATGCAGCGCTGGAGGCACATACTCATCTCTGCCATGATATTTGGAAGACAGCTACATGGCCAACTGACTGGAAGAGATATATATTTGTAGCCATTCCAAAGAAAGCTGATCCAACAGACTGTGGAAATTATCAAACATTATCATTAATATCACACCAAGTAAAATCTTGCTGAAGGTAATTAAAATATGGATGCAGCAGTATATTCACAGGGTACTTCCAGAAATGCAAGCTGGATTCAGAAGAGGATGCGGAATAAGGGATATCATTGCTGATGTCAGATGGATCTTGGCTGAAAGCGAAGAATACCAGAAAGATATTTATTTGTGTTTTATTGACTATGCAAAACATTTGATTGTGTGGATCATAACAAATTACTGATAACATTTAGAAGAATGAGAATTCCAGAACACTTAAATGTGCTCATGAGGAACCTGTACATAGAACAGGATGTTGTCATTCTAACAGAGCAAGGGGATACTGCATGGTTTAAAATCAGGCAGGAAGTGTGTCAGGGTTGTATCCTTTCAACATATTTATTCAATCTGTATGCTGGGTAAATAATCTGAGAAGCTTGACAATATGAAGAAGTACATGGCATCAGGATGGGAAGAAGTCAAATTAACAACCTGTGATACGCAGGCGCCAAAACTTTGTTTGTTGAAAGTGAAGATGACTTGAAGCACTTACTGATGAAGAGTAAAGACTACAATCTGCAATATGCATTATATCTCAACGTAAAGGAAATGAAAATTCTCACAACTGGACCAAAAAGCAGAATCACAATGAATGCAGAAAAGATTGAAGTTTTCAAAGATTTCATATTAGTTGTTTCCACAATAAGCACCAAAAGAAACAGCAGTCAAGACGTCAGATGACATATTGCACTGGGCAAATCTGCTGCAAAATACCTCTTTAAAGTGCTGAAGAGAAATATGTCTCTTTGAAGACTAAGGTGTGCTTAACTCAATCCAGAGTATTTTCAATACCCTTATGTACAAGTGAAAGACGGACAACAAATAAGGAAGACCAAAGAAGAGCTGATGCCTTTGAATTATAGTGTTTGTGTACAATGCTGAAAATGCCATGGACAGCCAGAACAAGAAAAAAATCTGTCCTGGAAGAAGTGCAGCCGGGGTGCTCCTTGGCCATTCTCTTTGAGAATGGCCAGATTTCCTGTCACCTACTTTGGTCATGTTGTCAGAAGGGACCATTCCCCGGAGAATGATAACATGCCTGGTAAGGTGGAGGGTCATTGAAAAAGAGGAAGGCCCTCAACAAGATGTTTTGACACTTTGGCTGTAATGATGGGCTCAGGTACAGCAAGGATCATGAGGCTGGCACAAGACTGAGCAGTGTTTCATTCTGTTGTGCATGGGGTCTCTCTGAGTTGGAGCCAACTCAACAGCACCAAACAACAATAACAACATTGACTAGAAATGGTGAATGTGGCACCCTTTTCTTGTTCCCTATTTCAAGGGAAAGGCTAAACTATAAAGTGAGCTGTTGGCTACTGGATTTTCATACATGCCCTGAAGCATTATTGAGGAGTTTCCCTTCTATTCTAATCTTCTTGATGGTTTTCATCAGGAAATGGTGTTGAATTTTATCAAATGTTTTTTGTGCATTCATAAAGATGATCGTGTCGTTATTTTTCTTTTATTGATATGATGTATTATGTTGATGTTTTTCTAATGCTTGTTTTTGTTGTTGTTAGCTGCCTTTAATACAGTTCTGACTCATAGGAACTCTATGTACAACATAATGAAGCACTATCGGGTCCTGTGATATCCTCACAATCATTGCTATGGTTTAGCCCATTGTTGCAGCCAGTCTGCTAATCCACCTCATTGATGGTCTTCTGTATTTTCACTGATCCTCTATTTTTCCAAGAATGATATCTTCTCCAGGGGCTGGTCTCTCCCAATAACATGTCCAGAATATGTGAGACAAAGTCTCTCCATCCTTGCATTTAAGGAACATTCTGTCTGAACTTCTTCCAAGACAGATTTGTTTGTTCTTCTGGCTGTCAATAGTGTATTGAATAGTCTCTGACATCACCATAATTCAAAGGCAACAATTCTTCTTCAGTCTCCTTTAGTCATTATCCAGCATTTGCATGCATATGAGGTGAATGAAAATGCTGGGTCTTGGGTCAGGCATGCCTTAGTTTTTGTTTTGGTCTGGGTTCTCTATAGAAGCAAAACCAGTGAAGCATACACACACACACACACACACACACTCAGGGAGAAAGAGAGAGAGAGAGAGAGAGAGAAATTTATCTCAAGGAAATGGCTCATATATTTGTGGAAGCTGGCAAGTTCCAAGTCTATGGATGAAACATGAAGCTGGAGGGTTCCCCTGACTCATAAAGCTACAGGAGCTGATGAACAAAAGATCTGCAGGTAAAACAGCAGGCTGCTAGTTTTGAGGCTGACAAATCCAAGATCAGCAGGTAAGATGGCAGGCTGTTGGCTCACAGGCTACAAGGCTGCAATCTCAGGATTGGCAGGCAATAGAAGAGGCCACTGGTTCAAGTCCAGAAGCCAGAAGCCAGATGATGCAGGATCTATATCAAGCAAAAAGCCAGAGAGCTTAACTATAGCTTTTCCATATATATTGGAAGCAGGCCACACTACAAAGGAAATACTTTTTCAACTGATTGGCTGCTCATAGAAGTTCTCATACTGGAGGTGATCGCATTACATCAGACCTCATTATGCAGGATAACTGCATCATAATTGTTAAACCACTCAGAATCATAGTCCAGGCAAGTTGACACACAACATTAAGTATCACAAAGTGACATCTGTGCTTTTTACCCCTTTAAAGAGATCTTTTGCAGAAGATTTGCCCAATGAAATTCATGAT
>NW_006923011.1:67527-69341 GCF_000298275.1 Orycteropus afer afer | reverse complement strand
GAATTTCTGGCAGTTCCCCATCAATATACTGCTACAACCATTTTTAATTATCTTCAGCAAATCTTTATTTGTGTGTGACACTAATTATATTGTTTTATAATTTCTGCATTCTCTTAAATCACTTTCTTTGGAATGGCCATAAATACATATCTCTCCCAGTCAGTTGGCCAAGTAGCTGTCTTCTAAATTTCTTGGCATAAATGACTGAGCACCTCCAGTGCTGTATCTGTTTGTTGAAACATCTCAGTTTTGCCCATTATTGGAGCCTTGTTTTTTGCCAATTCCTTCAGGGCAGCTTGGACTTCTTCCTTCACTACTATTGGTTCTTGAGCATGTAATAGCTCCTGAAACGGTTGAACATTGAGCAGTTCTTTTTGGTACAATGCTTCTATGTATTCTTTCCACCTTTTTTTGGTGCTTCCTGCATCATTCAATATTTTTCCCATGTTGTTGTTGTTAGAGGCCATCAAGTCATCTCTGACTCATAGTGACCCTATGCACAGCAAAATGAAACACTGCCCAGTCCTGTGCCAGTCTCATAATCCTTGCTATACCTGAGGCCATCGTTGCAGCCACCATGTCAATCCATCTTGTTGAAGGCCTTCCCCTTTTTCGTTGACCCTCCACGTGACCAAGCATGACATCCTTCTCTAGAGAATAGTCCCTTCTAACAACATGACCAAAGTAGGTGAGATGATGTCTGGCCATGCTCACTTCCAAGGAGCATTCTGGCTGCACTCCTTCCAGGATAGATTTGTTAGTTCTTTTAGTAGTCCACGGGACTTTCATCATTCTTCGCCAACACTGCAACTCAAAAGCATTAACTCTTCTTCAGTCTTCCTTATTCATTGTCCAGCTCCCACAAGTATAAGAGGTGATTGAAAACACCGTAGCTTGGGTTAGGCGCATGATAATCTTCAAGGAGACATCTTTGATCTTTGTCACTTGAAAGAGGACTTTTGCAGCTGATTTGCCCAATGCAATATGTCCTCTGATGTCTTGACTGCTGCTTCCATTGGTGTTGATTGTAGAACCAAGTAATATGAACTCTGACAACTTTTCTCCATCCATTGTGAAGATGTTTATTGGACCAATTGTGAGGATTTTTGTTTTCTTTATATTGAGGTGTAATCCATATCACAGACTATAGTCTTTAATCTTCATCAGTAAGTGCTTCAAGTCATCCTCACTTTCAGCAAGCAAAGTTGTGTCATCTGTATATGTCAGGTTGTTAATGAGTCTTCCTCCAATCTTGATGCCACGTTCTTCTTCATATAGTCCAGCTTCTCAGATTATTTGCACAGCATACAAATTGAGTAAGTATGGTGAAAGGATGTAACCTTAATGTGCTCCCTTCTTGATTGCAAGCCATGCAATATTCCCTTGCATGGTTGTCCCTTGCTGTTCAAACAACAGCCTCCTGATCTATGTACAAGTTCTTCATGAGTACAATCAAGTGTTCTGGAATTCCCTTTCTTCTGAATACTATCCATAATTTTTTATGATCCACACAATCAAATTCTTTTGCATAGTCAATGAAACATAAGTGAACATCTTTCTGGAATTCTTTGCTTTCAACTAAGATCCATCAGACTTCAGCAATGATATCCTTCATTCCACATATTCCTCTGAATCCAGCTTGCATTTCTCTAAGTTCTCTGTCAATATCCTGCTGCAACCATTTTTTAATTATCTTCAGTAAGATTTTACTTGTGTGCAATATTAATGATATTGTTTGATAATTTCCAAATTCTGTGGGATCACCTTTCTTTGAAATGGGTACAAATATGGATCTCTTCCAGTCAGTTGGCCAG
>NW_006923011.1:34582-42091 GCF_000298275.1 Orycteropus afer afer | reverse complement strand
CTAAGATAAATCTCTCTCTCTCTCTCTTTCTCTCTCTATAAATATATATATACACTTTGCTGGTTTTTTGTGTTTCTCTAGAGAACCCAATCCAACACAAAGGGATACTACAGACAGTAACAGGGATGAGATTGTGATTCTTTATCTCCCTGAGTGTTCGTTACTGTGCTAGGGATATAGTAAGGATTTTAGAAATATGTTTAGAAAACTCTCCAGGAAGGCTACTTAGTTTCATACCCTTAACCAATGAAGGTTTGAGGAGAAATCAAGTCAAATTCCTTCAGCAATAATTTGAAAAGGGTGGTCTCTGTTAACATTTTTGTTTTAAATCTGAAAAACATATGAGTTCAAAGAAGTTCTTCCTTATCCTCAGAATCACACAGTGAATTCATTTTCATTATCAGGTTTGGTAACTTGAACCACCATTTATTGACCACTAGTAGAAATAAAGGAGTTCTGGTAGCATAGTGCCTAAGGCATTTGACTGTTAACCAGAAGGCTGGCAGTTCAAACCCACCAGCTACTTCTCGGAAGGAAGATGGAGCAATCTACTTCCATAGTGATACTGCCTCAAAAATCCAAGGAGGGATCGCTATGAGTTGGGTCTGACTCAACAGCACATAACAACAACAGAAGGAATAAAGGAGCTGTGCTAGTGTAGTACCTAAGGTACTTGACTGCTAACCAGAAGGCTGGAAGTTCAAATCCACCAGAAACTCCTTGGAAGGAAGGTTGGGTAATCTACTTCCGTAGTGATACCGCCTCATTAATCCAAGAAGGGGTTGCTATGAGTCAGGTCTGACTTGACGGCACATAACAACAACAAGTAGAAGTAATGCCCATGAATTTTGAATCTAGAGATAATTACAGTATTCCTTGTGACAACTGAACATGTACTATGTGGGTATTCAGAAGACCTGAATTCTGTCCTCAGCTCTGTTACTATCTTTTTTATGGAAAAGTCACTCCTCATCTCTGGGATACAGTTTCCTTATCTTTAAAACTAAGATGTTGGCCTACATTACCTCCATATTTAATTACAGCTCTTGAAATTATATTTCTAATTTTAATTTTTTTCAGAAAGAATCCATGATTGATTTTTTTCTGTTCCTCAGAGCTCCGTTTTTGTTCTGAAATGTATTTACCTAAATGGTTAGAAATGAAAGTGAGTTTGGCATTCTCTTGAAAAAGGTAAGACCAAGAAGCACAACAAAGTAGTAAGCATACTGAATTTTACATAAAGCACTTAATACAGGGTATGGCACATTGCAAGAGCCAATGTATGAGTAACCATATTTAAGCGATGTCATTGAGAAAGGTAGGTTTTAGAAAGACTCCAAGTCTCTTCGCCACTGTTGAAATATATCTGATCTTCTATAAATACCCTCCCATCCAACCAAAGGATTTAGCTATAGAACTTGAGGGTAAGTGTATATCCACATGTCTGAAACTGAGGGACACGGGGGAGCAGAAGGATAGCAGGTGGGGGAGACACAAAAGGAAACTGAAAATTCTTAAAATGCACATCACCAACTTCACAAAATTGTTCTGGGATAGCCAAGATGATTAGAGCTTGGCCTATGGTACATAAGGCAAGCACTCCACAAAAGAGTGCCAGTGTCAGAATACTGGAATCTATGCTGCGACTTGGAAGCTTCTTTTCTGCCAACATGATTTTTATGACTGCCAAAAAAGTAAGCAAAATTTCCCTGCCACAAACTTAATGAGCATATGCTGAATGCATTTAGGCATAAATATCCAGCACTCCCTTGGATGAAGCTATAATTTAGCAACATCACGTCCCATTTAAAGATGGAGGAATTTCCTCTGGCTTGGAATTTCCTTCTGATTGATGAGAAGAGAGACTGCCTTGGCTTAAGAACCACCTCCTAAGATTGTATCTAATTGATCACATGCAAAGGAGAAACAAATAAACTCCACACACACACTAGGCATCAATGGGTGGACAGTGGGGGTGGCCATGTACACTTCAGGTTGGAAATCATACTTCAGCAAGTGTGCTCTCCCGTGGGATGGCAGCTGCAATTGCCACATACCTATTTGGACTTCTTCCAGATGTTATATGTTTGGAGCTGCTGATGGGAGGTCACTGACCTACAGAGAAAACATTTGCTCCTTTTTGCTGTTTCACTTAAGAGAGAGCAGAGATGAGTTTCAAAGTATTTCCAACTATTCAAAATGCCAAATTATAATATTTCCCTGTTTTGCCTCCAAAACTAGATGTGAATATAGCAGTCAACAGAAATGGTGGAGAGTAGATATTTATTCAGGAACTCTGGTAGTATAGTGCCTAAGGCACTTGACTGCTAACCAGAAAGTGGGCAGCTCAAACCCACCAGCCACTCCTCGGAAGGAAGTCTGGGCAATCTATTTCCATAGTGATACCACCTCAGAAACCTAAGGAGGGGTCGCTATGAATCAGGGTCAACTTGACGGCACATAACAACAACAACAACAAAGATATTTATTCACTGTTGGTCACTTTTCTAAATTCCTTGATATGTATTATTATCTTGTTTAAACCAAATAGCAACCTTGTGAGGTAAATCAGACAAATCACAATCTATTTGGGGATTATACTGAAGCTGAGTGAAGTTAAATGATTTGTTCAAAGTCTTATGATTAAGACAAAGACTAGGACTCATTTATTTATTTATTTATTTTAATCATTTAGAAGTCAGCTATGAATGGGTTTCCTATAATATTTCCTAAGGGAAACTAGGAAAAGAGCTGTTCTACACAGATTAAGTGTCAGGTCACTCTGATAGCTGTTAACTTACAAGAACAAAATTTTGCTCTCCAATTTTCCTCTCATTTTGTCCATTACCAAGGCTTAATATTTTCCTAGTAAGCCATTAATTTCTTTTGACTTAAAGAATTAACTGTGTAATAGAAAGTTAAATATTCTCAGTATAAATGAAAATGAGAATTAAGAGTTTGAAAGTCTTAAAAAAAGGACTAAATTTTTGGTTCACTTTTTTTTGTTATTATGTTGTTGCTGTTAGGTGCCATCAAGTCATCTCTAACCCATAGCAATCCTATATCCAGCAGAATGAAACAATGCCTGCTCTTGTGCCAACTCCATGATCCCTGCTATACCTGAACACATCATAGTAGCCACTGTGTCAATCCATCTTATTGAAGGCCTTGCCCTCTTTGGTTGACCTTCCACTTTACCAAGCATGATATATTTCTCCAAGGAATGGTCTCTTCTTACAACATGACCAAACTAGGTGAGACAGAGTCTGGCCATTCTTGCTTCCAAGGACATTCTGGCTGCACTTCCTCCAAGACAGATTTGTTAGTTCTCTTAGAAGTCCATGGTACTTTCAGCATTCTTCACCAGGACCACAACTCAAAGGCATTGACTCTTCCTCAGTCTTCCTTATTCATTGTCCAGCTCTCACACGCATATGAGGTGATCAAAAATATCATGGCTTGCGTTAGGAACAACTTAGTCCTCAAGGAGACATCTTTGCTCTCCACCACTTGAAAGAGGTCTTTTTCAGTTGATTTGCCCAGTGTTATACATTGTCGGAGATCTTGACTGCTGCTTCCATTGGTGTTGATTGTAAAACCAAGTAATATAAAGTCTTTGACAACTTCAAACTTTTCTCCATTTATTGTGATCCTTCTTATTGGTCCTGTTGTGAGGATTCTGGGTTTTCTTTATATTGAGATGTAATCCATACTTCAGACTGTAGTATTCAAAATTCATCACTAAGTGCTTCAAGTCATCCTCACTTTCAGCAAGCAAAGTTGTGTTTTCAGCATATCACAGGTTGTTAATTATTCTTCCTCCAAACCTAAAGCCATGTCCTTCTTCATATAGTCAAACTTCTTGAATTATTTGCTATAGATTTCACTACAAGGTAACCATGGAGAAAATTAAGCAAACCCAGAAGGAAGAAAAACCTATGGGTTTAAGAAGCACAAAACCAACAATAAAGAAGAAAAGAGAGAAGACACTTGACAACAACACAAACTCAGCACAGAAAAGAATATGAACCAAGGAAACACTAACAACACAGCAAAAAAAAAAAAAAAAAACAATAGAAAGATAGCAATTAATTCATACCTATCATTATTTACACTCAATGTGAATGGACTAAATGCACCAATCAAGGGAAAGAAAGTGGCAGAGTGCATAAGAAAAGAAGACCCATAGATATGCTTCCTACAAGAGACCCACCTTGGACAAAAAATGAAAACAAATTAAGAGTTAAGGGGTGGAAAAAAATATATACCAAGCACATGGTAACCAAAAAAGAGCAGGAGTGGCAATATTAATTTCTGATAAAATAGACTTTAGGGTGAAAAACAACATAAGAAACAAAGAAGTTCTTTATATGATACTGAAAGTGTCAATTGACCAAGAAAACATTATAAATATCTATGCATCCAATGAAAGTGCTCCAAAATATGTGAAGCAAATATTAATTGAATTAAAAGGGACAATAGACAACTCTACAATAGTAGTAGGAGACTTCAACACACTATTTTCAAGGAGGAACAAATCAACTAGAAAAAAAATTCAAAAAAGATACAGAAGAACTCAGCAACACAATCAACCAACTCAATCTCATAGACATATACAGAGCACTCCACACAACAAAAGCACAATTCATTCTTCTCCAGTGCACATGGATCATTCTCCAGAATAGATCATATATTAGGACCTAAAACAAGCCTCAATAAATTCAAAAACACTGAAATATGACAAAGTATCTTCTCAGACCACAATGCTGTTAAATTACAAATTGATAATAGGAAGAGCAAGGAAAAAACATGAAACATGTGGAAGTTGAACAATACACTGCTCAAAATCTACTGGGTAATGAAGGAAATAAAAAGTGCAAACAAACAAAAAAATTCATAGAAATAAACGAGAATGAAGATACATCATATCAAATCTATGGGGCCCAGTGAAAGCAGTACTCAGAGGTCAGTTTATAGCACTAAATGCATATATCCAAAAGGAGGAAAGAAACAAAATCAACACTCTAATTCAACAACCCCAACAATTAATAAAAGAACAGCAAAAGAATCCTACAGTATCTAGAAGTAAGGAAATAATAAAGATCAGAGCAGAAATAAATGAAACTGAAAATAAAATAGAGAAAATCAATGAAACGAAAAGCTAGTTCTTTGAAAAAATTAACAAAATCGACAAACAATTGGCTAACCTAACAAAAGTAAAGAAAGAGAAGATGCAAATTACAATAATAGTAAACTAAAAGGATGTCATCACAACAGAACCAACTGAAATTAAAAAGATACTGACAGAATATTATGAAAAACTGTACTCCAACAGATTTGAGAACCTAGAAGAGATGGACAAGTTTCTGGAATCAAAATATCTACCCAAACTATCACACTCAGAGATGGAATATGTGAACAGACCCATAACAAAGGAAGAAACTGAAGAAGACATTAAAAAAAAATTTCCTACAAGAAAAAGTACTGGTCCTGATGGCTTCACTGGAGAATTTTACCAAATATTCAGGGAAGAGGTGACATCTATACTACACAAGCTATTCCAGAACATAGAAAAAGATGGAATACTCCCAAACTCATTTCATGAAGCAAGCATAACACTAATACCAAAACCAGGGAAAGACACCACTAAAAAGGAGAACTACAAACCAATATCCCTCATGACCATAGATGCAAAAATCTTCAACAAAACCCTAGCCAACAGAATCCAACAACATATCAAAATTATAATACATCCTGAACATGCCTGGTATGCAAGGATGGTTCAACATCAGAAAAACAGTGAATGTAATCCACCACATAAACAAAACAAAAGAACCATATGATTATATCAATCAATGCAGAAAAGGCATTTGATAAAATACAACACCTGTTGCTGTTCAGAACTCTCAGCAAAATAGGGATAGAAGGGAAACACCTCAATATAATAAAGGGTATATATGCAACGCGAACAGCCAACATCATTATTAATGGAGAAAGACTTAAAGCATTCCCCTTATGAATGGGAACCAGAAAGGGATACCTTCTATCACCACTTCTATTTAACATTGTATTGGAAGTCCTGGCCAGGGCAATAAGGCAAGAAAGAGAAATGAAAGTCATACAAATTGGAAAAGAGGAAGTAAAGCTATCTCTGCAGATGATATGATCCTGCAAATAGAAAACCCAAAAGACTCAGAAAAAAAAAAAATACTACTGGAACTAATAGAGAGGTTCAGCAATGTAGCAGGTTACAAGGTCAACATATAAAAATCAGTTGGATTCCTCAACATCAACAAAGAGACCTCTGAAAAAGATATAAGAGACTCAATACCATTTACAGTAGCTACTAAAAAGATAAAACATCTAGGAATAAATCTTACCAGAGACACAAAAGACCTGGACAAAGAAAACTATAAAACACTACTCCAAGAGACAACAAGGGATCTATATAAATGGAAGAACCTGCCTTGTTCATGGATAGGTAGAATGAATATTGTGAAAATGTCAATACTACCTAAAAAATCTACACATTTAATGCAATCTCAATCCAGATACCAACAAAATTTTTTAAGGAGATGGAAAAACCAATTACTTACTTCATATGAAAAGGAAAGAGACCTCGGATAAGTGGAGCACCGCTGAAGAAGAAGAAGAAAGTAGAAGATCTCACACTTCCAGATCTTAAAACCTACTATATAGTCACAGTAGTCAAAACAGCATGGTATTGGCACAATGATAGACAGACAGACCAATGGAACAGAATTGAAAGTCCAGAAATAGACCCATCCATCTATGGACAGCTGATCTTTGACAAAGGTCCAAAACCCATTAAATGGGGAAGAGACGGCCTCTTTAACAAGTGGTGCTGGCAAAACTGGATATCCATTTGCAGAAAAATGAAACAAAACCCATGCATCACCCCATACACAAAAACAAACTCAAGTTGGATCAAAGACTTAAATGTAAAACCCCAAACTATAAAACTCATCAAAGATATTTGCTGTTGTTGTTATGTGCCATAATGTTTGACCCGATTCATAGTGACCCCTCCTTGGGTTTCCAAGGCAGTATCACTACGGAAGTAGATTGCCTAACCTTGCTTCTGAGGAGTGGCTGGTGGGTTTGAACCACCAGCCTTCTGGTTAGCAGTCAAGTGCCTTAGGCACTAAGCTACCAGAACTCCTCATCAAAGATAAAATAAGGGCAAATCTAGGAGCCCTGATTTAGGGCATAAATAGACCATCAAACATAACCCAGAATGCACAGGAGGTCGAAGAGAAGCTAGATGACTGGGACCTTTTAAAAATTAAATTCTTATGCACATTGAAAGACTTTGTCAAAAGGGTAAAAAGAGAAGCTACAGACTGGGAGAAAATATTTGCCTATGACACATCTGACAAAGGACTTATCTCCAAAATCTATAGAAAACTTCAATACCTCGATACCAAAAAAGACAAACAATCCAATTTAAAAATGGTCAAGAGACATGAACAGACCCTTCACTAAAGA
>NW_006923011.1:29731-34482 GCF_000298275.1 Orycteropus afer afer | reverse complement strand
AATCTATAGAAAACTTCAATACCTCGATACCAAAAAAGACAAACAATCCAATTTAAAAATGGTCAAGAGACATGAACAGACCCTTCACTAAAGATGATATGCTGGTGGCCAAAAAACACACGAGGAATTGCTTATGATCTTTAGTCTTTAGAGATGTAAATCACAACAATGATGAGTTATTGTCTCACCACAGCAATAATAGCAAAGTTCAACAGGACAGAAAATAACAAATTCTGCCAAGGTTGCAGAGAGATTGGAACTCTTGTGTACTGATGGTGGGATTATAAAATGGTGCAAACAATGTGGCAACAGTATGACATTTCCTTAAAAAACTGAAAATAGAAATACCATTTGACCCAGCAATTCCATTACTAGGAATATATCCTAAAGAGATGAGAGGCAGGACACGAACACATATTTGTTCATTGCAGCACAATTCACTATAGCAAAGAGATGAAAACAACCTAAATGTCCATCAACAGATGAATGGATAACCAAATTATGGTACATTCCCATAATGGAATACTATGCTACATTAAAGAATAATGAAGGATACAGGAATCATCTCACAACATGGATGAGCCTGGAGGACCTTTTGCTGAGTGAAATAAGTGAAATAAATCAATCACAGAAGGACTAATATTGTATGAGCCCATTACTGTAAAGAGACAAAAAGGGTTTTCTTAAGGAAGGGAACTCACTTTGTATGTTACCGTGGTGGGGATGGAAGGTGAGGGAATAATTTCAGGCTAGTTGGGACACACACTGAAGGATGGTATGGAAAGTGTCTGTGACCACTAAGATAACATTAGGGGAAGGGAGGACACTGTATTGTGCACATAAGATATAGACAATAAAGGCTATATATCCAATATATCCACAGTATATCCACCATACTGCATTACCACTAACACCAAACACCAGGCTACGGATAAACACATAAACTTCTGAGAAGATCAGATGGGGGTCAGTGAACAGGATTATACTCTAGACCAAAGATAGATTCAGCTGAGAATCTTGCACAGATACCAGTGATACCAAATACCAGCAATCTTTACAGAAACAACAAAAGACAGACATAGAGCAATCCCTCACAGACAGCCAGACACTGGGAGAGAGATCCAATGGATCTACCAACTCAGGACCATAGTATAGGGGGACACCAGACTCAATTGGCAGAATAAAATACATAAAAATCTTGTTCCACAACCTACATTGGTGAGTAGCGACTGGTGTCTTAAACGCTTTCAAGCAGCCATCTGTGATGCAGCTAATGGTCTCCTATCATCAGAAGTGAAGAAGTGTGCAAAAAAACAAGGGCGTTTGGAAAAAATCAGCCCTAGGACTGGATGGACCTCGAGACCAGAAGAACCAGATGGTGCCCGGCTACCAATGCCAACAATTCAGCAAAGGATCAAAAGTGGAGATCTTGGATAGAGTAGGAGGAAAAATGTGGAACAGAATCCAAAAACATAATAAGGACCAGAATTATTGGTTGGATGGACTCTGGTGGGACTTCCAGGGGCTGGCTCTTAGCCCAGTAGTAAAGAAAATGTACACACAGACCACTCAACTCAGGGTGACGCATCCACATAGTCTGTGGAGAAGCATCCCTTGAAGCAATCAACTACAGGGCACCAGAGGAGCAACATTCGCAGGGAGGAATGCAGGACACACAAGAGTGCATAACTATGAAAGGCATGGTGTGTGTGTATGGCGGGGGTTGGTTACTGGGAAGGAAGGGGAGGAGAGTGGGTTAGGGTTAGGGATGGTAGTGGGGAGTGAAACCAAGTGTACATGAAATGTTGAATGTAAAACAAACTTTGCTCTGTAAATTTGTACATAAAGAACAATTTCAAAAAAAGCTAGGTGTAATGGGGGCTGGATAGACTCTAGATTTCAAAGATATGAGAGAGCTGGCTCTGAAATGTGACAGATACATAAAATTTCTGGCTCAGGACTCTGAGGCTCTTAAGCATGTGTGCATGTAAGAGAAAAAAGCAAAAAGGCTAAAAAAAGTGGGAAAAGCAAAATGAAAACCACTATGTACATTGTTTATTCTAACTATCCTGTGTATTTTTTTCTGAAACTGTTGCAATATCAAAAATTCTATGGCTGAGCCTATGAGCACATTGGCTCTCTTGTCTTACTTGTTATTACTTCGCAGAGCATGTTAAAACAAAACAGAAACAAAACTATATCCAGACTAAAGAGCATGGGACCAGAGCTCAGAGAAGACTTGTAAGCAATGACTAGGAATTCAGAATGTTTCTTCTATTGATCTATGTGTTAATTAATTATTTAATTAAACAGATATTCATAGAGAACATACTATGAATCAAGCAATTGGGATATAAATGATCATGTCACCGATCTAGTTCTGAAATAATAACTGGAGATTCAGTTGTGGTTCAAAGAGAAATTTAATAGCAGGATAATAACCTTGCAAGGTGGAAACACAGAGGCCCGAGCCAATGCAAAGTGTGTCTCCCTGAGTCTTACAGACTAAGGTTTTTCATAATGATTTGGAGGCTGTGAGATATGTAATTTCAAAAGTCTTACACAGGCAGGTTACTCATAAAAACCCTGGCCTTTTTGCAAGTCAGGGAAGTGAAAAATGACTGCAGGACAATGATATTCTTCTTGCAATAAATCTAAGCTTCCTTCAGACTAGGTATGCAAATGGAGTCTGTGTTCTTCAAGATGGATGCTGCGTTGAATCTTTAGTTCCCATTTTAGATCCATTCTTTTAGGTGGGCCTTGCAAACTCGGAAAGCTGGATGCTGCTCACTGAAGGCCATGGGCTATAAAACATCTTAAAAATAGCTGTATTATCAGGAAATGTCATCCAAGTTATGTCCCTTGCTGGTCTCATGATTTTCAAAATGTAGTGATTCTGTCTGTGAATTATTTATGTCCTGGTCTTATGATCCTAAAAATGTGATTAAAAGCAAGTTTCTTTTTCACAAGTATTGTTAATATTACTACTTAATCAATAAAATAAAGTTAATATAAAAATGGTTGGGCATGTTATAAAAAGATTATATTAAAAAATGAAAAATTAGCAGAGACTAATCTTGCAAAGATACTAGTGATACAAAATACTTGCAATCCTTACAGAAACAACAGAAGACAAACATAGAGTAATCCCTCACAGATACCCAGACACTGGGGGAGAGAGATCCAATGGATCTACCAACTCAGGATCCCAGAATTGGGGACACCAGATTCAATTGGCACAGCAAAATACACAAAAGTCTTTTTCCTCATCCTACATTAGTGAGTAGCAACTGAAGTCTTAAAAGCTCTCAAGCAGCCATCTAAGATGCAGCTAATGGTCTCCTATCCTCAGAAGTTAAAAAGAGGGAAAAATATAAGACCATTTTGAAGCAACCAGCCCTAGGACATGATGGCCCTTGAGACCAGAAGAACTAGATGGTTCCCAGCTACCAATGCCAACCACTCAGGAAAGGACCAAATCTGGAGATCCTGGATAGAGTGGGAGGAAAAACTTGGAACAAAATCCAAAAACTCAATAATGACCAGAATTACTGGTCAGATGGAGTCTGGTAAGACCCCCAATACTATGGCCTTGGGATACATTCTGGGCCTGGAATAAAACTCACTTTCAGGGGCTGGCTCTCAACCCAATAGTAAACAGGTTGTACACGCAGACTACTCAACCCAGGGTGATGCACCCACATGCTCTATAGAAATGCATCCTTTGGAGCAATCGACCATGGGGCACCAGAGGAGCAACATTCACTGGAAGGAAATGCAGGACACACAGGAGTGCATAACTATGATGGGCACGTGGGGGGGGGGATTATTGGGCAGGGAGGGGAGAAGACTGGGTTAGTTGGAGATAGTAAATGTGGAATGAAACTAAATGTACACGTAATGTTGAATGTAAATCAAATCTGCTCTGTAAAAATAAAACAAAATTAAAAAGAATCATGAAGCACATTGGAATATTAAAGGCTCTGAGAAGTCCTGCAAAAAAAGAAATGCAAGAAATAAAAAGTATAATCACAAACTATGTTAAGTTCCATTCTTAAACATTTTTTAAATCACAGATATTTTAAAATGCATTTATTTCAGAAATAGCAAAAAGAAAAGAAAATGTTTGTTCTCCTCAAGATAGATATTCTGCTAAATCTCACCATTTCTCCCAAATTCACCTGTTCTGGCTTCTTTCACTACTTCAATCCCTACTTGCATTGAATTTATAAACTAGTGAAAGCAACAGGTGAAAGGAGGGAAAAAATGACCAATAAATAAGAAAGGCAAAACCAAGGGAAAAAAGAGTCTGAGGGGCAGAATTTTAGTCCTTTATGCTCTTGCATAAATTGAGAGGAATCATGTGTGTGTCCTGCTGTGGTGTCTGAAATGCTACATTAGTGATTAACTTGCAAGAGTTGGGGGAGGTGTCTCAGACAATGTGTACTTCAAATTTCCTAATTAAAATTAAAATATTCCTGGGAAAGGATATACTTCAAGTAAACAGCCTTAATTTTGCTTCCTTTTACTTCCACCACTTCATCTGGGTAAGGCCAATCCTCCTGGGTCATTTACCCAATCCTCCTGGGTCATAGCAATGAGAGACAGAACCAGGTGTCCAAGTTGCTGCACACCTGAAACAGCTTCCATAGGTAACTAAGACAGTGAATCTGTTGAGTTTAAGGAGCTTTCAGGCAATAAAAGTAGTGGATCAATCTAGTGGGAGTGCATATATGTAACCATATGATTTA
>NW_006923011.1:24156-29494 GCF_000298275.1 Orycteropus afer afer | reverse complement strand
ATAACAACAACAACAACAACAAGCATAGTGTCTAAGGCACTTGACTGCTAACCAGAAGGCTGGCATTTCAAACCCACCAGCTACTCCTGGGAAAGAAGGTTGGGCAATCTACTTCCATAGTGATACTGCTTCAGAAATCCGAGGAGGGGTTGCTATGAGTTGGGTTCGACTTGACGGCACAAAACAACAACAACAACATATGTATTAAATGAATTGAATCATATGCTCCAAAGAAGTTTTAAATTAGAATAGAACTACTTTCTACAAATCTTTCCAGTACCCTCAAAGTCTTATCCATTTTAAGTCTTGCTCTTGAAAATCTAGGTCATTTTTACCATTTAAATTTGTCCCACTGTTGATGCCGATAATTGAAAATAAAGTTTCAATTCATGTGTCAGGCATGAGTTGTAATAAGGTCATGCTGCCTAATGCTGTTGCATTCCATCCACTTCTATTCCCTTTGCATATTCACCCTCAACCAGCCCCCTCAAAACCCTCTCTATTAAAACTTTCCTTGGGAAGACATAGAGAGATGCATGGGAGGTACAGACAACAAAGATGAACCCTTTTGCACGTGCAGTACTGCACTGTCAGTGAAGGCAAACATTGATATGCAAGTGGATAGATGGGTAGACAAGCTGAACGATTAGGTATGTCTATGCAGGAGGGAATGTGCCCATTACCATGTACAGAATTGGAAGACAATGTTTCTACAAGTGTATCTGTAAGTTCTGTAAGAATTCCAAGGTATATAATAGAGCTGACAAGGGACAACTCTGTAGTCAATTCTTTGCCACAGCCAGCCACCTAGAGGAAGTAAATAGTTGGACCTGTGGGCTCAGGACCATAGTCTCAGGGGACATCAAGCTCAATTGGCATAACATACTACACAAAAATTTTGTTCCACATCCTACTTTGGCGAGTAGCAACTGGGATCTTAAAAGCTTGCAAGCAGCCATCTAGATGCAACAATGGGTCTCCTCTCATCCAGAGCAAAGAAGAATGAAGAAAACCAAAAACACATGGAAACAATTAATCCAATCAACTTGTATACCATGTGATCCTCAACCTATATGACTATGAAGGCACAAGAACTAGATGGTGCCTGGCTATCACTATCAACCACTAGGAGAGGGATCTATGTAGGAGATCCTGGATAGGATGGGAGAACAATGTGGAATAAAACTCAAAATCATTGAAAACAACAACAACAACAAAAAGGAATCCATTTTGCTTGTCTGATAGAGCCTGATGGAACCCCTGAGACTATGGCCCATAGCTACCCTTCAGGTCTGGAATTGAAACCACTCCTGTGCCTTCCAGCCAAACAAAAGACAGTTATATGAGCTGAACATTCACGTTGGGTAGATACACTCCTTGGAGAGATCATTCATGGGAGAATAGAAGGGCTGTGTATGCACAGGGAGACAGCTTGGGGGGCAGGAGTGCATGGGAAGGAAGGACACAGGAAAGAGGTAACTTTGGGGAGGAAGTGGGATGAGAGCTGTTGCACTGTGGGAAACTGCAGTCAATGTCATGAGACAAAGTATATGTGAGCTTCTATATGGAAAGTGAATTTGCCCTCTAAACTTCCACCAAAATCACAATAAAAATTAAAAATAATAATAATAACTTTCCTTAGGGTTCACCAAATAATAAATAGCATATGTAAATAATCCACTGGTGTCTTGAAGAAGCATCTGATGATAGCTTATTTTAGTTATGAGCCTCCTAGGCCTTGCATAGAGGTCTGGTATCTGCACATACACACTCCCACACCAACATCCCTACCAAACCAGACACCGGCAACAAGAGTCCAAATTCCTCAGGCCCTTGTAGCTCCAGGTGGAAAGGTCTTTAAATTGGAAATCTCCTGGAACTGTGTAGGTCCATCAGGAATGTTATACCCTTATAAGGCCTGTTGAAAATCAGCTAACAGATTAATGGTCTGAAATGTTAAGTGACAGTTTGACAAAGGTGTCGAGGAGGGAAGGGACATATCAGAAGAGTGCCCTCCTGACATGCTGCCTGTGTGGGACAATTAAGGAAGCATAAAATTGCAGCCTTTTGGGCTAGTTTAAGTAATGGAAAAGAAAATAATATAAAATGTGGCACACAGAGACCTGTAGAGAAGAAAACAGCTAGTAAAATGGTTGTGTAAAGTTAGTGGAAATTCCTTTCCTACTCAGATCTCAAAAAATTTACAATAATAAATAATTAACATCCCTCTAGTGGCATAGTGCCTAAGGCATTGGACTGCTAACCAGAAGGCTGGCTGTTCAAACTCACCAGCCACTCCTCAGAAGGAAGGTTGGGCAATCTACTTCTATAGTGATACTGCCTTGGAAACCCAAGGAGGGGTAGCTATGAGTTGGAACCGACTCCATGGCAGTGAGTCTGATTTTCTTTTCTTTTCTTTTTTTTTTTTTTTTTTAGTTTGCTTGTTGCACAAGTAGGAATAGGCAGAAGCAAATGGATGCACGGAGAAAGCAATTGCAGGCAACACAATTTCCAATCAGAGTCAAGCTCTGACTTCTTCAAGCAGCAGCATGATATGGTGAAAGAAGCACTGAATTGGAAATTAGGACACCTAAGTTTTCATCCAGGCTGTACCATACACAGGTTATGTGACCTTGGGAAACTAACATCATCTATCCTTGATATTCACAGAAACACATTTTAATATCATCTCCTTGACTTTTCAATGAGGATCAATATGGCAAATGATCATGTGAAAACTACTTATGTATGTTCAGTAAGACCACTATTTTAAAGAGACAAATATGCACACAACTCTAATACTTACTGAACACTTAATATTTGGCAAACAATGTAGTCACAAGTTTACATATATTATTTTATTATATCATCAAGATTTTTACAAATGAGGAAACAAGCTTAAAGATTAAAAAAAAAAAGAAAAAGATTTGCTGTACTTTGAGCCTGACCCTGTCAAAAACCAAATTCCATGTTCTCATTCATTTGTATGCAAGGTATAAATGTTTTGTTTATAAAGATTTATGAGATCTATTTATTTGAATTTTGTGTCATGAAGAAGGCTGTTTCCTTTGGCACACTGGGATATATTTCTTTATTAGATAATAAGAACTATGTAACTTGGTATATTTCCCTTTTTGCCTTGTCTCCTTAGGAATTCAAAGATAAAGTTTCTACTGAGTTTTGGCAACTTTCATTTTAGCCTGCTTCTTATTATGACTATATCCTTCCCTCCTCCCTTACATAGTTCTTGCTCTTTTCTAATTGTCCTAGTATGTCTGTTTCTTTTATTGAGAGTTTAACAAAGACTTTTGGGTAGTATAAAATATATAAATAATGAATCATGTATCTTGATTACATATCACTTTCTCTATCTGTAAAATGAGGAGAAGCAAGAGGTGGATATCATTGACCCAATAATCTTTACAGTCTCATTATTGTGAAGAATTACACTTTGCCATTTATAGAGGGTGCCTATTCTTGCTTTATCTTATCTTTTAAAATAAAAGTATAATACTGCTGATTATTTTTTCAAATGTTTGAAGTACATCTAAAGTGATAAGTAAAACTATCTTTGTTACCCTTGATGTTATTCCCACTCTCTACTGGTAGTCACTATAACTTACTGTTTATCCCTTGAGTAATGTTCTATGACAGAAAATGCATATATAAATTAAGTTAGTCATCTATTACTGCGTAACAATATTATCACAAACAGCATTTCAAAATAACATGCATTTATTATATCACAGTTTTGTTGTCAGGAGTCTGGGCATGGCTCAACTGAGTCCTGTGCTTTGGGGACTCACAAATTTGTAATGAAGTTGTCAGCTGGGGCTGTGATATTATCTAAAGCTTGACTCCTGAAGAATCCTCTTCCAAATTCAAATGATTTTTGGCAGCATTTAATTCTTTGTGGGATGTTGGATTAAGGGGTTCAGTTTTATGCTGGCTGTCAGCCAGAAGCTGGCTTCAGTTCCTTGAGAGGTGGGCCTTCCCAAAAAAAGAGAGTGTGTGTTTTCATGTGTTGGGTCTTACGATCTTATGTAAGGTAATAACGTGTAAGTACTAAGCTATATCTCATCACTTTTACCATATCCTATTGGTTAGAAGCAAGTACCCACATTCATGTGGATGGGATTATACAAAAATGTGATTACCAGCAGGTGAGTATAATGGAGGCTGCCTTAGATTACTGCTAAAATCATTTTTCACAAAATTTAAAAGGTAATTATGGTGCATTTATCGTTCTGGACCTTCCTTGTTTTTCCTTAATGATATATCTTCTGTATTTTTCTCACAGGATCACACAAACATGTACTTTATACTTTTTAATAGCTCCTTCATATTCCACAATATATGTGTGTTGTTGTTGTTGTTAGGTGCTGTTGAGTCATTTCTGACTCATAGCTACCCCATGAACAACAGAATGAAACAACGCCCAATCCCGTGCCACCACCATGATCCTTACTATACTTGATCCCATTGTCACAGCCACCATGTCAATCCATCTCATTGAAGGCCTTCCCCTCTTTCATCAACCCTCCAACTTACCAAGCATAACATCCTTTTCCAGGGAATGGTCCTTTCTGACAACAGGACCAAAGTAGATGAGACGAAGTCTAGCCATTCTCGCTTCTGAGGAGCACCCCGGCTGCACTTCCTCCAGAACAGATTTGTTAGTTCTTTTGTCAGTCTTTGGTACTTTCAGTATGCTTCACCAGCACCACAACTCAAAAGCATCAACTCATCTTTGGTCTTCCTTATTCATTGTCCAGCTGTCACATGCATATGAGGCAATTGGAAACATCATGGCTTATGTCAGGCGCACCTTAATCCTCAAGGAGACAGCCATGCTCCTCAGCACTTGAAACAGTTCTTTTGCAGCCAATCTGACCGGTGCTACACGTTGTCTAATGTCCTGACTGCTGCTTCCATTGGCCTCGATTGTAGAACCAAGCAATGTGAATTCTTTGACAACCTCAAACTTTTCTCCATTTATCATGATGCTGCTTATTGGTCCAGTTGGGAGGATTTTTGTTTTCTTTATATTGAGATGTAATCCATACTTAGACTGTATTCTTAAATCTTCATCAGTAAGTGCCTCAAGTCATCTTCACTTTCAGAAAGCAAAGTTGTATCATCAGCGTATCTCAGGTTCTTAATGATTCTTCCTCCAAACCTGATGCCATGTTTTTCTTCATATAGTCCAGCTTCTCGGATTATTTGCTCAGCATATAGATTGAATAAGTGTGGGGAAAGGATACTACCCTGATGCACTCCCTTCTTGATTTTAAACCATGTAGTGCCCCCTTGTTCTGTTTGAATGACAGTCTCCTGG
>NW_006923011.1:16171-23186 GCF_000298275.1 Orycteropus afer afer | reverse complement strand
AAGATCATATTTTGGGTCTTGTTGACTTGTTTTAATTGTCTTTAACTTCAAGTTGAACTTGCATATGAGCAGTTGATGGTCTATTCCGCAATCAGCTCCTGGCCTTGTTTTGCCTGAAGATATTGAGCTTTTCCATCACCTCTTGCCATCTGACTCCTGTGTGTTCTATCTGGTGAAGTCCACATGTACAGCCACCATTTGTGTTGTTGAGAAAAGGTATTTGCAATGAATACGTCATTGGTCTTGCAAAATTCTACCATGCGATTCCCAGTATTATTTCTGTCACCAAGGCCAAATTTTCCAACTACCAGTGATTCTTCTTTGTTTCCAACTTTTGCATTCCAGTCACCAGTGGTAATTAATGCTGATTGCATGTTCGGTCAATTTCAGACTGCATAAATTGATAAAAATCTTCATTTTCCTCATCTTTGGGAATGGTGGTTGGTGTATATATTTGAATAATAGTCATATTAACCGGTCTTCCTTGTAGGTGTATGGATATTATCCTATTACTGACAGAGTGGTACATCAGGACAGATCTTAAAACATCCTTGGTGATGATGAAAGCCATGCCATTCCTCTTCAAACTGTCATTCATAGTAGATCATATGGTTGTCTGATTCAAAATGGCCAAAACCAGTCCATTTCAGCTAACTAATGCCAAGGATATCAATCTTTATGCATTCCATTTTCTTTTTGACAACTTCCAATTTTCCTAGATTCATACTTCATACTTTCCATGTTCCAATGATTAATGGATGCTTGTAGCTGTTTCTCCTCAATTTGAGTGGTGCCACATCAGCAAATGGAGGTCTCAAAAGCTTTACCTTATCCATATGAGTAAGGCTGGTTTTACTCTGATGATGCAGATCTTTCCCAGTCCTATTTTGAGAGCCTTCTAACCTAAGTGACTCATCCTCCTCCTCTGTATTGGACAATGTTTCTGGACTATTCATAAAGTTGTGCAGTAATGTGTCAGACAGTGCTTCTCTGATATACATAAGGTTTTCCCTGGCCAATTCTTTGAGAGGTGTATGGCCTCTTCCTTCTTCCTAGTCTGTCTCAGTCTGCAAGCCGGGCTGATACCTGTGTACCATGTACACGCTGCTGGGTTTGAAACACCAGTGGCAGTCTCAAGACTCACAGTAACATGTCACCACAGTAGGACAAACTGACAGACAAATTTGTCTTCCTGAGCTGTTGGAAACCTCTCCATCCTCCCCTTATTTTGATCCCTGCAGCTGACTCCTCACTCTGTCCCAGTCCCCTTAACCTTTTTCTGTCCTTTCCCCATTTTCCCACCTTGCTGCTTGTGGGGCATGGCCTGGGTTCCCTCCCCTCACCTGGATCCTTGTGTCTGACTCCTTGCTCTGTCCCGGTCCTCCTAGCCTTTTTACTCTCCTTTCTCCCATTTTCCCACCAATATATGTGTAGAACACTTTATTTAATTCATCCCTTGCTAAATAATAGTTACAATGATTATGTATTTTGCAGTTATTAACAATGCTGCAATAGATATCTTTGTACATATATCATTGAATACTTGTGTGAGGATGTGCATAGATAAAATTTTGTTAGTGGAATTGCCATTTCAAAAGGTATATTTTAAAAATTTTGATCAACAGTCTATAAGGGGGGAAAAATCTGTCCTTGTGTGTGTCTATGTGTGCAACTTACTGTTTTACCTGGTGTGATAGTAAATGTTACGTGTCAACTTGACTAGGCTTTGATTCTCAATGGTTTTGCAGATACTGGACTAGGCATTCTTCCATAAGGTAATACAGTGTAATCATCTTTCACTTTGTGATCTGATATGAGCAGCCAAACAGGTGAAAGGGAAATTTCCTTAAGAGTGTGGCCTGCTTCCAGCATATAAATGGGAGTTCTGGCAAAGCTCTCTCTCTAGCTATACTTGCACTCTTCTCATCACCTGGCCTCTAGTTCCTGGGATGTAAGCCTCCAGAAGTCTTTGGCCTGTCACCTGACCTGAATATCTTGGATTTTCCAGCCCCACAATCCTGTGAGCCAGCAGAGGCCTCCAGTTTCCTGACAATGGATTTGTGACTCACCAGTTCCAATGACTGCATGAGCCATTTCCTTGAAGTAAATATCTCTATAGGTATTTGTGTGTGTGGCAGGGGGTGGGGCACAGGATCAGGCAGTGTTTCATTCTGTTGTACACAGTGTCACTATGAGTTGGAACTGATTTGACAGCACCTAACAACAACAACTTAATACATTTCATAGTTTTTTCTCCTCTAGAGAACCCAGACTATGACTTCTGACACAAAAAGTGTTTCTAAAGGAACAGAAATGTTAAGCATGAGTTTTCTAAATTGATTCTCAAATATGGCTAGATTTCAAGGCTCTCTATTTCCCATTGTAAAGGACTATTACTCCATGGAGTGATGTGACAATAGTGATATACAAAATATTGTTACCGTTGGCTAGAATACTTGTGAGAAACAAGGCTCTGGGTGAAAGTGTGTTTTACATCTTTCAATATTTTTGTCAAACTGACAAGTATATTGAATCAGGCTAGTTGCTCCTATCAGTAGACAAAGTAGAGAAAGAAAAGGATGAGCCAAAGGTTTCAAAGTTTCAGCTCAAGCATCATATAAATGACCGGAATATTGTCTATTTCACCAGCCACTCCTCGAAAGGAAGGTTGGGCAATCCTACTTCCGTAGTGATACTGCCTCGGAAACCCAAGGAGGGGTCGCTATATGAGTCGGGACCGACTCAACGACAAACAACAACAACATTGTCTATTTGGCCTGTGCAAAAAACAGATGGATATAGGAGAAGGGCAGTGAACTACTGTAAACTTAACCAGTAATTGTGTTTTCAGTTGCAGCTGCTGTTCCAGATGTAGTTTGATTGCTTTAGCAAATTAATACATCAATATATCTCCTGGTATCTGGTTTGCAACTATTGATCTGACCAATGCCTTTTTCTCAATACCTGTTTCTAACCACCATAAGAAACAGTTTGTGTTCAGTTAATAAGGTCAGCAATATACCTTCACTGTCGTATCTCAGAGGTATATCAAATTCCTGGCTCTATGTCATGATTTAATCTATAGGGATCTTGATCACCTGTTCCTTCCACAAAATGTCACACTGGTCCATTACATTGATGACATTGTGCTGATAGTAAGTGTAATAGTTAAGATTGTGTGTCAATTTGGCAGGTCCATGGTTTTGAGTGGCTGGGCAGCTGGATACAGTTATTCTCCATGGTATATTGTAACCATCTCCATGGTGGAATCTGCTGTGAGCAACAAAATAGCTGCCTTTGGGGTGTGGCCTGCTTCCAGTATATAAGGAGAAGCTTTGAGAAAAGTCTCTATCTGTTTGGCACATTTAGATCCACATTACCTGCTGTTCTTGGGATTATTCCTGGACTTGAAATAATGGCCTGCCATGTTGCCTGCTGATCTTGGGACTGTGACATTTTACCTACTGACCTTGGGTTTGTCAGTTTCAGCATCTAGTAGCTCCCTGAGTTAAGAGAGGCCACCAGTTCCAGTGAGCCTGGAGCAAAAGGCAGAGCTGAAGCCAAAGGTCAAGGGGCCTTCACCCAGCCCCTAGAGCCAGCACTCTGAATTTGAACTTCTAGTCTCCTAAACTCTAAAAGAATAAATTCCTGTTTGTTAAAGCCTATTTGTTAAACATGTGTAGTATTTCTATTACAGCAGCACTAGAGAACCAAGGCATTTGATTGCTAACCAGAAGGCGGGTGGTTCAAACCCACCAGCCACTCCTCGGAAGGAAGTTTGGACAATCTACTTCTGTAGTGATACTGCCTCAGAAACCCAAGGAGGGGTCACTATGGGTCGGATCCGACTTGACAGCAGTGATTTTTTTTTTTTAGAGAACCAAGGCAGTAAGAAAGAAGTATCACCAACTTACACTTGATAAGATATTTGCATACATGAGGGTGGAAAACTAACCAGACAACCACCTCAGTGAAATGTCTAGAGGTCCAGAGGTATGGGGCCTGCTAAGATTTTTCTTCTGAAGAGAAAGATAAGTTGTTATATCTCTACCTTCTGCAACTAAAAAGCTGACACAATGTGTGGTGGGCCTTTTTGTATTTGGGAGGCAACATGTTCCTCGTTTGAATGTGTTACTCTGGCTTATTTACCAAGTGGTCCAAAAAGCTACTAGTTTTGAGTGGGGCCTACAACAAGAGAAGGCTTTGCAACAGGTTCAGGCTGTCATGCCAGCCACTCTGCCACCTGAGTCATGTGATACAGCTGATCCAATGGTACGTGAAGGGTCAGAGGAAGATAGAAATGTTGGTTGGTGTCTTTGGCAGGCGCCTATTGGGGAATTACAGCTTACACCCTTAGGATTATGGAGGAAGGCCCTGCCACTCTCTGCAGATAACTACTCACTTTTTGTGAAATAACTTTTGGTTTGTTACTGGGCCTTAGTAGAGACTGAATTCCTAACCATGGGCCACTAAGTTACCAAGAACCTTAAGCTACCCATGAAGTGAGTATTGTCTGACCCACAGTATCATAAGGTTGGACATGTACAGCAGCACTCCATCACCAAATGGAAGTGGTATATATGAGACTGGGTTTGAGAATGCCCTGAGACACAAACCATTTACATGAGGAAGTGGACCAAATGCCCATGGTCCCCTCTCCAGTCACATTACTTTCCCTTTCCCTGTATGCACTTATGGTCTCATGCAGACTTCATTCTTACCAGTTGACTGAGGAAAAGAAAACTCAGGTCTGGATTACAGATGGTTCTGTGTGACATGCAGGCATCACTTGAAAGTAGACAGCTGCTTACTTCAGCCCCTTTCTGGGGCTACCATGAAGGAAGTGGTGAAGGAAAATCTTCCCAGTTGTCAGGACTTCAAGAAGTGCCCTATTTGTTTATTTTTCTTGGAAGAAGAAATGGCCAGATGTGCTATTTTATACTGACTCATAGGTTGTAGTCAAAGGTTTGGCTGGATGGTCAGTCAGGGATAAGGAAGGAACATGATTGAAAAATTGGTGACAAGGATATATGAGGAAGAGATGTGTGGACAGATCTATCTGAAGGGGCCAAAGAAGTGAACATATCTGTTTCTCATGTAGATGGTCACCAAGGAATGACTTCTGCAGAGGAGGATGTTAGTAAACATGTGGATAGAATGATATCTTCTTTGGATACTAGTCAGCCTTTTTCCTCAGCCACTTCTGTCAGTACACAATGGCCTATGAACAAAGTGGCAATGGTGGCTGGGATGGAGGGGATGCATTGACTTAGCAACATGAACTTCCACTTACCAAGATCAACTTTGATACAACTGCTTCTGAGTGCTCAATCTGCCAGCAACAGAGATGAACTCTCCAATATGGCACTATTACTTGAGATGATCAGCCAGCAATCTTGGTTAATTACATTGAACCACTTTCATCATGGAAAGTGCAGTGCTTTGTTATTACTGCAATAGACATTTACTCTGGATATGGATTTGTTTTCCTTGAATGCAATGCTTCTGCCATTATTACCATCTGTGGAATTATCCACCATCATGGTATACCAAATAACATTACTTCATTTTGAAGAACTCACTTCACAGCAAATGAAATGTGGCAATGGCTCATGCTCATGGAATTCACTGGTCTTACCGTGTACCACATCATTCTGAAGCAGTTGACTTGATAGAATGAAGGAATGGCCTTTTAAAGACTCAATTACAACACCATGTAATTCCAAACGAGGAACATGTTGCCTCCCAAATGCAGGGCTTCTCCAAGTGGTTGTATAAAAGCCAGTGTCCAATATATGATGCTTTTTTTTTTTTTTTTCCCATAGCCAAGATTCATCAGTCCAGGAATGAAGTAGTGGAAGTACAAGTGTTAGCCTTAGTGACTCACTAATAAAATTTTTCCTCCTTTCCTTGTTACCTTATTCTCTGCTAGTGTAGAGGTTTTAGTTCTAAAGGAAGGAATGCTTTCACCAGGAGAGAGAACACTGATCCCATTGAAATGGGAGTTCAGAATGCTCAATGATTTTGGGGTCCTGTGCCTCTGGATCAACAGGCAAAGAAGGGAGTTATCATATTGGCTGGTGTGATTGATCCTGATTGCCTAGAAGAAATCAGGCTGCATAATGGATATAAAGAAAACTATGTCTGGAATGCAGGAGATTACTTAAGGTGCTTTTTAGTACTACTATGCCCGTGATTAGAGCTGATTTTGACTCATAGTGACCCTTCCTTGGGTTTCTGAGGTGGTATCTCTATGGAAGTAGATTGCCCAGTCTTCCTTACAATGAGTGGCTGGTGGGTTTGAACCACCAGCCTTCTGGTTAGCAGTCAAATGCCTTAGGCAGTACACCACCAGAGCTCCTCAATGTAATCTACAGCAACCTAATTCTGAAATGTCTACTAATGATCCAGAACTTTTAGGAATGAAGGTTTGAGTCATTCCACCTTCAAAGAACCACAGCTAGCTGAGGGGCCTACTGAGGGCAAAGGGGATATATAATGCATAGTGGAAGAAAGTAGTTTTAAATACCAGTTACAATCATATGATTAGTTCCAGAAATGATGACTGTAATTGTTATGAGTATTTCCTCCCTGCTTTCTTATAGGTTTGTGTGTATGTGTGTAATACTTTTGTTTCCTTTGCTCCATTATCCCATTACTTATTATAAAATGCAATATGTAAAAGGGGCTAGTGTTTTGCATGCATGTCAGTTGTTTCATGTTAAGTGAAAGTATGACTTTATAATATATTGTATTTATTTGGAAATCATGTATGGCTTAAGGAAATGTGCATAAGTGCCAACGTGTCAAGAGGTAGACTAAGATGTGTCATATATATTATGTGTCAACTTGGCTAGGCTATGATTCTCAGTAGTTTGACAGATACTGGACTAGCTGCTCTTCCACAAGCTTCCTGGTGCATGGGAAGTAAATGTTGAACACTGGCATATTTGAAATTCTTATCTACCTTTGTTGTTGTTTGCCGTCGAGTCGGCCCGACTCATAGCGACCCCTC
>NW_006923011.1:10704-15854 GCF_000298275.1 Orycteropus afer afer | reverse complement strand
TTGAGGGCCCTCCCCTTGTATGTTGACCCTCCACTTTACCAAGCATGATATCCTTCTCACAACATAACCAAAATAGGTGAGATGAAGTCTGGCCATTCTCACTTGCAAGGAGCATTCCAGCTGCACTTCTTCAAGGACAGATTTGTTGGTCATTTTAGCAGTCCATGGTAATCTTAGCATTCTTCTCCAACACCACAACTCAAAAGCATCAACTGTTCTTTGGTCTTCCTTATTCATTGTCCAGCTCTCACGTGTGAAAGAAGCAATTGAAAATACTGTGGCTTGGGTTAGGCACACTTTAGTCTTCAAGGAGACATCTTTGCTCTTCATTGCTTGAAAGAGGTCTTTTGCAGCAAATTTTCCCAATGCAATATGTCATCTGATGCCATGACTGCTGCTTCCATTGGTGTTGATTGCAGAACCAAGTAATAAGAAGTTCTTGGCAACTTCAATCTTTTCTCCATCCATCATGAAGATGTTTATTGGTCCAGTTATGCTGATTTTTTTTTTTAATGTGGAGGTGTAATCCATACTGAAGATTGTACTCTTTGATCTTCATCAGTAAGTACTTCTAGTCATCTTCACTTTCAGAAAGCAAGGTTGTGTCATCTATATATCACAAGTTGTTAATATGTCTTCTTCCAATGCTGATGTTGTTTTCTTCTTCATACAGTTCAGCTTCTTGCCTGATTTGCTCAGCATACAGATTGAATTAAGTATGGGGAAAGGATATAACTCTAATGCACACCTCTTCTGATTTTAAACCATATAGCATCCACTTGTTCTGTTCAAATGACTGCCTTTTTGTTGACATACAGATTCCTCATGAGCACAATTTAATGTTCTGGAATTCCCATTCTTCACAATGTTATCCATAATTTGTTATGATCCACACAGTTGAATGCCTTTCCATAGTCAATACAACACAGGTAAACATCTATCTGGTATTTTTCACTTTCAGCTACAATTCATCTGACAGCAGCAATGATATCTCTTGTTTCACATCCTCTTTTGAATTAAGCTTGAATTTCTGGAAATTCCCTCTCAATATACTACAGCAACTGTTTTTGAATTATCTTTAGCAAATTTTCACTTGTGTGTGATATTAATGATATTGTTTGATAATTTCTGCATTCTGTGGGATAATCTTTCTTTGGAATGGACAGAAATATGTATGTGTTCCAGTCAGTTGGCCAGATAGCTATCCTCCAAATCTCTTGGCATAGACGAGTGAGTGCCTCCAGCGCAGCATCCATTTATTGAAACATCTCAATGGGTATTCCATCAATTCCTGGAACCTTGTTTTTCACGAATTCTTTCATTCCAGCTTGAACTTCTTCCTTCAATACCATTGGTTCCTGATCCTATGCTGCTCCCTGAAATAGCTGGATGTCCACTAATTCTTTTTGGTACAGTTACTCTGTTTATTCTTTCCATCTTCTTTTGATGCTTCCTGCATCATTCAATATTTTGGTTATGTTGTTGTTGTTATTGTTGTTATGTGCCATTGAGCCGGCCCAACCCTTAACGATCCCTCATTGGGTTCCCAAAGCAGTATCACTACAGAAGTAGATTGCCCAACCTTCCTTCCGAGGAGTGGCTGGTGGGTTTGAACTGCCAGCCTTCTGGTTAGCTGTCAAGTGCCTTAGGCACTACGCTACCAGAGCTTCCATTTTGCTTATAGAACCCTTCAATATTGCAACTCGAAGTTTAATGTTTTCTTCTGTTCTTTCATCTTGAGGAAAGCTGAGTGTGTTCTTCCATTTTGATTTTCTAACTCCAGGTTTTTGCATATTTCATTATAACATTTCACTTTGTCTTTCTGAGCATCCCTAATATCACATATATCATTGAATTTTAAAAAATCATCAGTTTAAATTTCCAATGTAGTAAATATTAGCAGATATAGCCCACATAAATTAAAGCTTTTTGGGGTTCTCAATAATTTTTATGAGGGTGAAGGGGTCCTGAGATTGAAAATCTCAAGGGCTTCTATTATATCCATGCTCAATAATGTAAAGGAAATTTTGCCAAAAAAATGCATAAAAATATAGGAAAGTTCAGCACAGAAATAAATAATATAATAACTGAATGGAAATTTTATAATTAAAAATACAACATCTGATTTTCTTTAAAAAAATATCACCTGATACACATTAAAGTAGAACAGAGATAACAGAGGTAAGAGTCAATGAACTTGAAGATAGGCCAATAGAAATTACTCGGTCTGAAAAAAAAAAAGAGAGAGAGAGAGAGAGAGAGAGAGAGGGAGAGAAAGCATTTTTAGGTAACAAATTAACATAGCCTCAGGGATTTTAGGCAATGTCAAATGGTTGAACATATGGGTAATTTGAGTCCCAGAAAGGAGAGTGAAATGGGGCAGAAAATTTATTTGAAGAAATGATGACTGAAAACTCTCCAGATTTGATAAAATACATAAATTTATAGATTCAAGAAGCTCAGATTACTCCAAAAAGGATTAATGTTATGAAAACCATGCCTAGATAGATCATAATCATACTTCTGAAGAAAAAATATTGAAATTAGCCAGAGAAAAATATACAAAATTCAGTGACTGAAATATCTGAACAGAAACCATGAGATCCAGAATATTGGAATAGAATCTTTAAAGTACACACACACACACACACACACACATAATTGTCACCCAAGAGTTCTATATGTATCCATAATTATCTTCAGAAATGGAGGTAAAATAAAGGCATTTTCAGACTGGAAAACTAACAAAATTTGTCACTAAAAGACTTTCTGTATAAGAATTGCCACACACACAAAAAAAAATGCAACATATATGACTATATTACCATAAATTAAATAAGCAAAATTACATACTACGTTATTTTACTGGGTCATCATCATGGTTACCAGAGAGAAAAGTGTGTTCATGGTGAGGAGGTAAGATTCAAGAAAAAAGATAAATGTGAAAAAATGATATACATAATTAAATCTCTCATTAAAACATTTCCTATAAGACATTATTTAAATAGCTTTACAAGTATTATGCCATTAAATCCTCACAATAAATGAATGGCATGCATACTATTATTGCCTCCCATTATACAGATGATGAAACTGAGGAACAGAGAGAGCATATAACTTTCCCAAGGTCACACAAATAGTAAGTAGTCCAGAGAGGATATGAACTCTGGCTGTCCGGCCCTAAAATCAAATATTATTTAATCACATCTATAATTATATATAACATTAAAGTATGCCTCTATGTATATATGGGGATCAGTGGTGGCTAATTGATAATATTCTCACCTTCCATGTGGGAAATCCAGGCTTGATTCAGTCTAGATATTTATACCCAGCCAAACTAAATTTGGAGGGATATCATTATGGTGTCAGATGGATCTTAGCTGAAAGTAAAGAATATCAGAAAGATGTTTACTTACGTTTTATTGATTATGTAAAAGCATTTGATTGTGTGGATCATAACAAATTGTGGATAATATTGAGAAAATGGGAATTCCAGAACAGTTGATTGTGTTCATGAGGAACCTGTACATAGATCAGGAGGCTGTCATTCAAACACAACAAGGGAATATTGCATTCAAAATCAAGAAAAGAGTGCATCAAGGTTGTATCCTTTCACAATACTTATTCAATTTGTATGCTGAGCAAATAATCCAAGAAGCTGGATTATATAAAGAAGAACATGGCATCAGGATTGGAGGAAGACTCATTAACAACCTGAGATAAACAGATGACACAACTTTGCTTGTTGAAAGTGAGAATGACTTGAAACACTTACTGATAAAGATTAAAGACTACAGTCTGCAGTATGGATTACACCTCAATATAAAGAAAATAAAAATCCTCACAACTGGTCCAATAAACATCTTTATGATGGATGGAGAAAAGATTGAAATTGCCAAGAACTTCATATTACTTTGTTCTACAATCAACACCAATAGAAGCAGCAGTTATGGGATCAGATGGCATAGTGTATAGGGAAAATCTGCTGCAAAGAACTTCTTTCAAGTGATGAAGAGCAAAGATGTCTCCTTGAAGACTAAGGAGTGTCTAACCCAAGCCATGGTATTTTCAATTGCTTCTTTTGCATGTGAGAGCTGGACAACGAATAAGGAAGATCAAAGAAGAGTTGATGATTTTGAGTTGTAGTGTTGGAGAAGAATGCTAAGAGTACCACAGTCTGCTAAAACGACTAACAAATCTGTCCTTAAAGAAGTGCAGCTGAAATGCTCCTTGGAAGCAAGAATTGCCAGACTTCATTTCACTGCAATCTACTGCAAAAGACCTCTTTAAAGTGTTAAGAGGGAAAGAGGTTACTTTGAAGACCAAAGTGTGCCTAATCCAAGCCATGGTATTTCCAGTAGCTTCATATATGTGTCAGCCACAGGAGTCCAGGTGAGGAGAGAGAATCCAGGCATGCCCAAAGCAGCAGGACAGGAGAGTGGGAGAAAGGGGATTAAAAACCAGGAACCCAGACAGAGGAGCAGTCAGCCACAGGGATCTGGGTGAGAAGAGAGAACCCAGGCATGCCCAAAGCAGCAGGATGGGAAAGCAGGATAAAGGGAATTAAAAGCCAGGAACCAGGACAGAGGAGCAGTCAGCTGCAGGTGTCCAGGTGAGGAGAGAGAACCCAGGCACGCCCAAGCAGCAGGAAGGGAGAGCAGGAGAAAGGGAATTAGAAGGAAAGGAACCTGGACAGAGGAGCAGGCAGCCACAGGGAACCAGGTAAAGATAGTAGGAGAGGTTTCCAACAGAGAGACAAACTTGTCTGTCAATTTGTCCTACCATGGTGACGTGTTGATGTGAGCTTTGAGGCTGAGCCACTGGTGTTTCAAACCCAGCGGGATGCACATGGTGCACAGGTATCAGTCCAGCTTACAGACTGAGACAGACTGGGAAAAAGGAAGAGGCCATCCACTTCTCAAATAATTGGCCAGGGAAAACTTCATGAATAGCAAAGAAACACTGTTTGATACATTACCATGCAACTTTATGAATAGTCCAGTTAGGTTAGAAGGCTCTCAAAATAGGACAGGGAAAGAGCTGCATCATCTGAGTAAACCCAGCCTTACTCCTATGGATAAGGTAAAGCTTTCGAGACCTCCATTTGCTGATGTGGCACCACTCAAATTGAAGAGAAACAGCTGCAG
>NW_006923011.1:3587-8329 GCF_000298275.1 Orycteropus afer afer | reverse complement strand
CCAATGGAAGCAGCAGTCAGGACATTAGATGACATGTAGCATTGGGAAAGTCAACTGTGAAGGAACTGTTTCAAGTGCTGAGGCACAAGGATATCTCTTTGACAACTAAGGTGTGCCTGACAGAAGCCATGATATTTCCAACCACCTCGTATGCATGTGAGAACTGGACAATGAATAAGGAAGACCGAAGAAGAGTTGATGATTTTGAGTTGTGGTTCTGGCAAAGAATGCTGAAAATACCATGGACTGCTAAAACAACTAACAGACCTGTCCTGGAGGAAGTGCACCCGAAATGCTCCTTGGAAGCAAGAATAGCCAGACTTCATCTCACCTAGTTTGGTCTTGTTGTCAGAAGGGACCATTCCCTGGAGAAGGATGTCATGCTTGGTAGGGTGGATGGTCAATGAAAGAGGGGGAGGCCTTCAACAAGATGGATTGACACAGTGGCTGCGATGATGGGCTCAAGTATAGCAGGGATCGTGGAGCTGGCACAGGATCAGGCAGTATTTCGTTCTGCTGTGCATGGGGTCACTATGAGTTGGAAACGACTGGTCGGCACCTAACAACAACAACATATGTGTGTGAAAGCTGGACAATGAATAAAGAGGACTGAAGAAGTGATGCCTTTGAATTGTGCTGTTGGCAAAGAATACTGAAAATACCATGGATAGCAAGAAGAACTTCAAATTCTGTCCTGGTATAAGTATAGCTAAAATGTTCCTTGGAAGTGAGAATGGCCAGACTTTGTCTTACCTACTTTGGTCATGTTGTGAGAAGGGACACTGGAGAAGGATACATGCTTGGTAAAGTAGAGGGTCAGAGAAAATGGTGACAACCTTCAACGAGATGGGTTGTCAGTGGCTGCAACGATAGGTTCAAGCATAGAAGGATTGTGAAGGTGGCAAAGGACTGAGCAGTGTTTCAGTCTGTTGTACATAGGGTAACTATGAGTTGGAGCTAACTCAATGTCACCTAACAACAGCAATAATATTAGAACAATGATGTCATCATACATTGTACAGCCTCTGAGAAACTCCACTGTACACTTATGAGAAAGTGAAAATGGCAAATAAATTTAGTATTTTTATGAAAATAGTTTTGACTGGAGAATAACTAAAAGTGCCCTAAGATCATATTTTGAAAACTGCTGTTAAAATTGATGCTTTGAAGTTCTTGACTAATAATTATATTATTAATAATAATAATTATAATCTGGATTATACAGTGTAATTGTACTTTTCCCTAAGATAATGGGTCATATTTTCCTGATTCTTCATACATTAAGAAATTTTGGTTTGTTTCCAATACATAAAAAATGTTATGTTATGGATACTCTGGATTCTGTTATGCCCTCCTGAAGAGTGTTGGTGATTTTGTTTTAGCAAGCAATTAACTTGATTCAACTCAAACTGTGAACTCTGTCTTTCCTGAACACAACCCAGTTATTTAATAATATATAAATCATTAATTATTTAGCCACATGCTATGTCAAGTCATTCCAATACATATATAGTCTAAGAGTCATCCAGAGGCTTAGGAAGCATTTGCACACAGAATTTGGGGTCTATCTCCTGCTCTCTTTCTTTGATATGCTCCCTTAATTCTCTCTAGCTCAAAAAATAAAAACAAAACAAAATAAAATAAAACCTCATCACCATCATGACAATTCAGACTCATAGCAACCCTCATCCAAGCTTGTAAATCTTCATGAAAGCAGACTATCTCATCTTTCTTCCTTAGAATGTGTGTGGGGCTTGAACCACCAACCTTTTTGTTAGCAGCAAAATGCCTTAACCACTACACCACCACAGCTCCTTTCTAACTCTCTGATGACCATGATTTCACCAAGGTCCATTTCCTGCTTAATCTGGGAAGAAAAATGGCAGACATTTTCAGAAAAATAAAACAAGATTCATACCTCAGATCATACAAAAAAGTAATGGATCAAAGACCTAAATGTAAAACCTAAACCTATAAATATTACTGAATAAAAAATCAGGATCACACTAGGGGGCCTAATACAAGGCATAAATAAAATATCAAACATAGCTAAAAATGCACAAACATCAGAAGATAAATTAGATTACTGAGATCTTCTAAAAATTTAACACTTATGGTCATTAAAAGACATTGCCAAAAGAGTAAAATGAGAACCTGCATAATGAGAAATAACAACAATGGCCAAATTTCTAAAATTTACAGAAAACTTCGACACTTCAAGAACAAAAAGATAAATAATACATTTAAAGATGGACAAGGGTATTAATGAACATTCACAAAAGAAGACATTCAGGCAGCTAACAAATACATGAAAAGATGTTCCTGGTCATTAGCCATTGTTGTTGTTGTTGTTGTTATGTGCCGTCGAGTCGGCCCCGACTCATAGCGACCCCTCCTTGGGTTTCCGAGGCAGTATCACTACGGAAGTAGGATTGCCCAACCTTCCTTCCGAGGAGTGGCTGGTGGGTTTGAACCGCCAGCCTTCTGGTTAGCAGTCAAGTGCTTTAGCCACTATGCTACCAGAGCTCCTGGTCATTAGCCATTAGGGAGATGCAAATCAAAACTACAATGAGACATCATCTCACTCCAACAAAAAAGGATTGATGAAAAACGAAAGAATAACAAATTCTGACAAGTCTGTGGTAAGATTGGAACACTCATACAGGGCTGGCAGGACTATATATTTGTACAAGCACTATGGAAAATGGTACGGCATTTCCTAAAAAAAAAAAAAAAACTAGAAACAGAAATATTATATGAGCCAGCAATCCCATTCCTAGGTATATGTCCCAGAAAAATAAGAGGTGTGACACAAATAGACATACGAACACCAATGTTCATCACAGCATTGCTCATAATAGCAAAAAAGATGAAAACAAACTAAAAGTCCATGAATAGATGAGTCAATAAAAAACAGTGGTATATACAAACAATGAAATACTATGCCGTGATAAAGAATAATGATGAATCTGTGAAACATCTCACAACATGGATGAATCTGAAGGACATTGTGCTTAATGAAATAAGTCAAACAAAAAAGTACAAATATTGTATGAAACCACTATTACAAAAAGTCAAGAATAGATTTACACACTGAAAGAAACATTCTTCGACGGTTACTGGGGAGGAAGGGAGAAGTACTACATAGACAAGAGTTAATTCTGGTGAAGGGAATCCACTGTATGAAAGATGTCAGCACAACATGTTGAAGGGAAAGAAAGATTATGAGAAATATACGAGAATAAAAGACAAGTACAGTAAATGCTATAACATATACAGTGCTGCAACAACAATAATAATTTACAATAATTTGTGAGTAGACACATAGGTAAACATATGCTAAATAGATGAGAGAAGTTGTAGAGGAGCACACTCACATACATATATCAACCCAAACCCATTGTCACCTAGTTAGTTCTGACTCATGGCAACCTGTTTGGGTTTCTGAGGCAGTAAATTTTTATGGAAATAGATTGCCTGGTCTTCCTTCAATAGAGTGGCTGGTGGGTTTAAAATGGATATGTCTACAGACATATTTCCAATTGATAAACATATATGTGTGTATATACGTGTGTGTGTGTGTGTGTGTGTGTATAAAACATCTAAGTCAATTGCCAAAACACAGTTCATAGAGGTCCTTTTCTTCATCTTAGTCTGGTGAGTAGTGTCTGAGCCCTTAAGCTTGTCAGCAGCCATCTAAGAGGCAACGACTGGTTTCCTCCTGCCTGGAGCATAAGAGAATGAAGGAAAATGAAAACTTAAGGAAGCAATTAGTCCAAAGGACTAATGGTCCACATGAATCATAGCCTCCTCTAACCTGGGACCAGAAGAACTAGATGGTGCCCAGCTACCACTACCAATGACTTTGGCCAAGACCCCAATAGAAAGTCCTTGATAGAATGGATAAAATAATAACAACAACAACAACAACAAAATGTAGAACAAAATTAAAAGCCAAAATAAAGAGACTGGAGGAACCCCTGAGACTGTTGCCCTGAGAAAACCTTCTAAAGTGAAAATGTAGACGCTACCAGAGGTCGCCTTTCAGCCAAATAATAGATGGGACTATAAAACAAACAATAACACTTGTGAAGAATATACACCTCATAAAAATCAGTTATATGAGCCCAAAAGGCAACATTTGCCCAAAAACAAACATGAAAAGATAAAAAGGGACAGGGAAATTGAAGGGTGGAAATGGAGAACCCAGGGAGGAAATAGGAAGACTGCTGATACATTGCAGGGATTTCAACTAATGTCATAGAAAAATTTGTTTATGAACTATTGATTGAGAGAACTAATTTGTTATGTAAACTTTCACCTGAAGCATAAAAAATTGCTAAAAAGAAAGAAAGAAAAATGGCAGGATTTCTATCAGAGTTTCAGCTATGCTGTGAATGAAATCTGTCTTGTGGATAAAGTGGAAAAAAATGGGAATCTCAATGTTGCCTGTCCCTTCATTCAAATTTGGACTCCCCTTTAATGTTTATTTGACATTGCCAGAGCCCTCAACTAGTTGCTTTATTTATTTTCCAGCATTTATAGTAGTTATATACAACTATAAATCTCATTAAAAACCAGTGATATTTAGAGGACACAAATTTGCTTGCTGAAAATAAAGATGACTTGAAGAATTTACTGATGAAGATTAAAGACTGTAATCTGCAGCATGGATTACACCTCAAATTAAGAAAATGAAAATGCTCACTACTGGACCAATAGGCAGCATCATGATAAATGGA
>NW_006923011.1:1976-3013 GCF_000298275.1 Orycteropus afer afer | reverse complement strand
GGTATAGCAAGGATTGTGAGTCTGGAACAGGACTGGGAAGTATTTTGTTCTGTTGTACGTATGATCACTATGAATCAGAGCTGCCTCAACAGCACCTAACACCAACAACAATATAGTTGTTATCTTCAGGAGAGCTAATGTGTTAGTGGCTTGATCATCCACATTAAAAGTGGAATTCTCATGTCCTTAATTAAAGTCTTTCCCAAACTTCTATTTTAGGTACATCTTATCATCCTTTCTTTCCTGTGTGTTACAACTCTCACTGATTTATACTGTACATTAACTGTTTAATTCATCACATTACATTACACTTATCTGTTGATATTATTATCACTCAACAATATTGGGGCAGGAGGTCAGAAGATGGCATCCTGCAGATAATACCCAAGATCACTCACTCTTCCATCTGAAAGCCAGAACAACTAGTAAAGCAGATACAATAAAGACATTGGAATTATGAGCAGCTAAGAAGATATAGTATTACATCTAATGAAGGCAAAGGAAGAGAGCAGGCTAAATGACTGGGAAAAAAAGGTAGGCCTGGCGAGGCCACGGAAACAAAAACCTGGAGGACAAGGCAAGGTAGAGAAAAAGGAAGGGAGGAAAGCCACTGCGGAACCCACAGGCCCTGGAGACCCAGAATAGCCTCACCAGGAGCTTTGTGAGGTGAACTGGGACTTTGTAGGGGAGCAAAGACCTTGAGGGCAAATGGATTGGAAACTCCTTTGACTTGGGGTGCCACAAAGTCTGGAGCAGAATGAGAGAAAGGGAGAAGTGTCCTCTGACTTAGCGAAGGCCCAGAATGGGTGCAAGGTAGAGAGCTTGGGCCCATCTCCTGGAAAATCTTTGTGGTCTGGATTAAATCAGCACTCTGGGTTTTTGCGGCTTGTTGTTCCACTCAGAGAAAGGTGGGACTTTCTTACCTTTGGAACTTCTTCCAGTGTGGAAACACTTAGTGCCATCCTCAGCAGAGGTCCCCAAAATGACCTGAGCTGCCCTGCCCATGCATGCATTGCTAACTGATTTTTCTCACCCCA
>NW_006923011.1:0-1613 GCF_000298275.1 Orycteropus afer afer | reverse complement strand
CAAACCAAGTGGAAAAAAAAAAAAAAGACAAGATAATAGAAACAAAAGTCCAGAATAAAGAATTATGTGTTCTAGAGGAAGAACAAGCAACAGAACTATCTGAGAAGAAATTCAGATGGTATATATATAGGACCCTCCAACAGCTCAAGGAAACCATAAACAGAAACAGTGAGAAGACAGACAGTAGTACCCTGGAAGAATTCAGAAAAACCATTCAAGAACAGAGTAACAAGATAAATACTCAAATAGAATTCATACAAAAACAGCAATTAGAAATGCAGAAGATGAACACTAAAATTACAGAAAAAGACAACATGGTGGAAGGACAAAAGAGTAGACTAGAACTGGATTAAGAATGTATTTCCCAGATAAAAGAGAAATCCTTTGATGCCAGATTGTATGAAGAAAAATCAAAGATTTAAAAGAAATAAAGAGAACCTAAGAGTTACATGAGACCACATAAAAAGAAAAAATTTATGCCTAATTGGAATACCAGTATAAGTGGAGGGGGAAAAAAAAACAGAAAATTGTCAAGGACTTGCTAACAGAAAATTTTCCCCGTATCATGGAGGAGGAAAATATATCTGTCCAAGAAGCTCAACAAACCTCATACAAGATAGATCCCGAAAGAAAATCACCAACACATATCATAATTAAACTTTCTAAAACCAAAGATAAAGAATCTGGGAGCAGCTCAGGAAAAGCACAACATCATTTACAATAGACAACCAATAAGACTAACTTCTGATTTCTCAGCAGAAACCAGACAGGCAAGAAGATAGCAGGATGGCATATATAAAACCTTGAAGGAAAAGACTTCCAACCAAGAATTATATACTCAGACAAATAGTCCCTCAAATATAAGGGTGAAATCAAGACATTCTCAGACAAACAGAAATTAAGGAACTTAGCAAAAACCACATCAGCCATCTTTCTTTATCAGGGTGAAAGAAATACTAAAGCAAATCCTTCCAATAGAGAACCCACAACAGAAGATAACAAATTAAAATCAAGATACTTGACACCACCACCTAGAAACCAAACCAGAAAAAGATTCTCAAAATAAGTTCATAAGAAATGTATATAGAGAATAAAGGAGTCAATCTGCTGACAATACCAGCAAAAAGCAAATAGAGGGAATAAAAGTTTTAATTACAAAATTTCCAAATGGAGAGGAAGACAGGACAATGTCTTTATACAACAGACTATTCCAAACTTAGGGAGATGAGAAATTACTTCAAACACTCTTTCTAAGCAAACTCAGAATAAAAAATACTACTAATAAGGGCTTAGTAAGAACAAAACTAACAATAACGAAAAAAGGGGGGAAAATGTTGAATAGCAAATTGAACTCTGCATAGAATAGTTGGAACAAGGAATCCATCAATAATATAACAAAAGATACAATAGAATGACAGCAATAAATTCATACCTATCACTAAGTACACTCAAAGTGAATGGACTAGATTTCAAAATGGAGTCTCAACAGTAATCTCCACTCTATTTTCCTTAACAACAACAACAACAATTTCCCTCCAGCATCTTGTTGTTGTTGTTGTTAAGTGCCATCGAGTCGTTTCCAACTCATAGCGACCCCATGCACAGCAGAATGA
>NW_006923010.1:96587-97794 GCF_000298275.1 Orycteropus afer afer | reverse complement strand
TACAATTCAGTGGCAGTGAGAGTGTGGTGCAACCATCAGCACTGCCCATTTGTAGACACTTTCACCCTAAGAGTGTCCCTGTGCCTGAGAGTGGCTACTGCCCATTCCCCCCTCCCAGTTTCTGTGAGTGAGTGGATGGGTGTTGGGTGGGTGGCTAGATGGATGGATGGATGGATGAGTGGGTGGGTGGATGGATGAGTGGATGGGTGGATGGATGGATTGGATGGGTGGGTGGATAGATGAATGGATGGACAGATGGATGATGGGTGGATGGTTGGATGGATGGGTATGTGGATGTCTGGTGGTGGGTGGATGGATGGATGGATGGATGGATGAGTGGGTGGGTGGATAGATGGATGGATGGGCGGATGGATGAGTGGGTGGGTGGGTGGATGGATGGATGAATGCGTGGATGGATGGATGAGTGGGTGAGTGGATGGATGGACAGATGGATGGATGAGTGGGTAGGTGGTTGGATGGATGGATGAATGGGTGGGTGTACTGGTTTATGGATGGATGGATGAGTGGGTGGGAGGATGGATGGATTGATGGATGAGTGGGTAGGTGGGTAGATGGGTGAATGGATGGGTAGATGGATGGATGGATGGATGAGTGGGTGGGTGGATGGATGAGTGGATGGATGGATGGATGGATTGATTGATGGATGAGTGAGTAGGTGGGTAGATGGGTGGATGGATGGGTGGATGGATGGATGGATGAATTGGTGGATGGATGGATGAGTGGGTGGGTGGATGGATGGACAGATGGATGGATGTGTGGGTAGGTGGTTGGATGGATGGATGAATGGGTGGGTGGACTGGTTTATGGATGGATGGATGAGTGAGTGGGAGGATGGATGGATGGGTGGATGGATAGATGGATGGATGGACAGATGGATGGATGAGTGGGTAGGTGGTTGGGTGGATGGATGGATGGATGGGTGAATGGATGAGTGGGTGGGTGGGTGGATGGATGGGTGAATGCATGAGTGGGTGGGTGGATGGATGCATGGATGGATGGATGAATGGGTGGATGGGTGGATGGATGGACAGATGGATGGATGAGTGGGTAGGTGGTTGGATGGATGGATGAATGGGTGGGTGGACTGGTTTATGGATTGATGGATGAGTGGGTAGGTGGGTAGATGGGTGAATGGATGGGTAGATGGATGGATGGATGGATGAGTGGGTGGGTGGATGGATGAGTG
>NW_006923010.1:95199-95692 GCF_000298275.1 Orycteropus afer afer | reverse complement strand
GAGGGAAGCTCTTCCCATTCCCAAGCCAGTCCCCGTCCCTGAGCATCAGATGCCCCACCAGGAGCACGGTATAGGGAGTCCTCGGGATTGGGACGGAGCCTCTGTCTTTCATCAGAAGGGCTAATAACGAAGTGAAGGGATACCTCCTTTTTATTTCCCCAAATACCATTGCTATACTTGGAAAAATAACCCAAAACCACACCCACTGCTGTGGAGTCCATTCTGACCCACAGCGCCCATAGAGGACAGAGTGGAACTGCCCACAGGGTCTCCAAGGCTGTCAGTATTCACAGAAGCCAACTGCCTCCTCTTTCCCCTACAGAGTGGCTGGTGGGTTGGAACCGCCAATATTTGGGTTAGCAGCTGAGTGTTTTAACCACTGCACCACCAGATCTCCTTTGGAAAAATAATAAGCATTTTCTTATTCTTGGACGCAGTTCTGGGCTCAGTCACAGAACCTCAGGTCGAGCTGTCGGGTCTCCCAGAGAGCCTA
>NW_006923010.1:93185-93756 GCF_000298275.1 Orycteropus afer afer | reverse complement strand
TTTGGCTACTGTAACTGACCATCACCAGTGTGGAGAAAAGTGCGTACTTTCCAGTGTACTGGTCTCGCGTGAAACTGCCTCGCTGGACTTCCTCAGTTGTCTGTCAAGATCCAGAATGTTCTTTGAAGGCCACCACATTGTCTCCAGATGATGGCAGTCTTGTTTCTTCCTGGCTTGTCCTTGTCCCTTTTGCTTATCCTCCTTCTCTGTACATGACCTGGGATGGCCTTTCACAAAGTGTTTAAGTTGGGCATCCCTGCCTACCCCTCCCTCAAACAGGGCATATCTAACGGTTACTGTCAAGCAGGACATTTGTGGCGGGCTTTGCCAAGATCCATTTATCAAGTTTAGGACGTTTCCTTTGGCCGAGTTTGCTAAGTTTTATCACAAACGGAGGTTGAATTTAATCAAACACTCCCTGCCACCTTATCTATTGAGGTATCCGTATGCTATGGTTGTTCATCTTCACTCAGTTGACGTGGTAAATTACAGTAATAGATTTTTCTAGAGTTAAATAATTTTTATACTTTGTTAGATTCCGTTTGCTAATGCTTTATTTATTTCTGATTTC
>NW_006923010.1:90765-91535 GCF_000298275.1 Orycteropus afer afer | reverse complement strand
ACACTGGAGGCACTCACATGTCTGTGTCAAGAAATCTGGAAGACAGCTACCTGGCCAACTGACTGGAAGATATCCATATTTGTATTCATTCCAAAGAAAGGTGATCCCACAAAATGTGGAAATTTTCAAACAATATCATTAATATCCATGCAAGTAAATCTTATTGAAGATAATTCAAAAACAGTTGCAACAGTATACTGACAGAGAACTTCCAGAAATGCAAGCTGGATTCAGAAGAGGACAGAGAACAAGGGCTTCATTGCTGATGTCAGATAGATCTTTGCTGAAAGCAAAGAATGTCAGAAAGGTGGTTACTTGTGTTTTATTGACTATGCAAAATCATTCAGCTGTGTGGATTGTAACAAATTATGGATGACATTGAGAATAATGGGAATTCCAGAGCACTTGATTGTACTCATGAGGAACCTGTACATAGAACAGGAGGCTGTCATTCAAACAGAACAAGGGGGTGCTGTGTGGTTTAATATCAGGAAGAGAGTGTGTCAGGGTTGTATCCTCTCACCATACTCATTCAATCTGTATGCCGAGCAAATAATCCTAGAAGCTGGGCTACATGAAGAAGAACATGGCATCAGGGTTGGAGGAAGACTCACTAACAACCTGTAATACAACTTTGCTTGTTGAAAGTAAGGATGACTAGAAGCACTTACTGGTGAAGATTTAAGACTTCAGTCTGCAGTATGGATTACATCTCAACATAAACAAAATGAAAAGCCTCACAACTGGACCAATAAGCAACATCACAATAA
>NW_006923010.1:87963-90100 GCF_000298275.1 Orycteropus afer afer | reverse complement strand
CAACAGTGAGTTTAAGGAATCGTGAGTGTGAAGAAACTTCTGCATCACATGTGTCTAGTTGTGATCTGCTCCTGTATGTGAAAGTCGTATGTGATCATAAGCTCCATGTCTACTGAGGGAGTTTGGACTTTCCCAGTGCACACAGATTCAGGACTACACACACACACACACACAGAGATACACACACAGATATACACACAGAGATACACACATGCATACACACAGAGAGATACACACATACACACACAGATGCACATATGTGATCATGAGCTCCATGTCTCCTGAGAGTGTTTGGACTTCCCCAGTCCATGCAGATTCACGACTACACACACACACACACACACACAGAGGTACACATATGTGATCATAAGCTCCATGTCTCCTGAGAGTGTTTGGACTTTCTCAGTCCATGCAGATTCAGGACTACACACACACACACACAGAGATACACACAGATACACAGAGAGAGATACACACATACACACACAGATACACATATGTGATCATGAGCTCCATGTCTCCTGAGAGTTTTTGGACTTTCTCAGTCCATGCAGACTCATGACCACACACACACACACACACACGCACACAGAGAGATACACACAGAGATACACATATGCACACACAGAGAAATACACACATACACACACAGATACACATATGTGATCATGAGCTCCATGTCTCCTGAGAGTGTTTGGACTCTCTTGGTCCATGCAGATTCATGACTACACACACATACACACACACACAGAGGTACACGTATGTGATTATGAGCTCTATGTCTGCTAAGAGTGTTTGGACTTCCTCAGTCCATGCAAATTCATGACTACACACACAGATACACACATACATGCACACGCATAGACATATGTGATCATAAGCTCCATATCTACTGAGAGTGCTTGGACTTCACCAGTCCATGCAGATTCATGACTATACACATACAGAGATACACACAGATACACACATGCACACACAGAGAGACACACATACACACAAAAAAAATGTGATCATGTGCTCCATGTCTCCTGAGAGTGTTTGGACTTCCCAGTCCATGCAGATTCATGATCACACACACAGATACACACACATACATACACAGAGAGATACACATACATAGACACAACGCATGCTTACACACATATGCACACATACACATGCTTATGCACATAACATACATTTACACACACAGAAGAACAAACAAATCTGTCCTGGAAGAAGTGTAGCCAGAATGCTCCTAGGAAGTGGGAATGGCCAGACTTTGTCTGTGTGTGTATGTGTGTATCTCTCTGTGTGTGCTTATGTGTATCTCTCTGTGTGTATCTGTGTGTGTGTGTGTGTGTAGTCCTGAATCTGCATGGACTGAGAAAGTCCAAACACTCTCAGGAGACATGGAGCTTATGATCACATACGTGTACCTCTGTGTGTGTGTGTATCTCTCTCTGTGTATGCATGTGTGTATCTCTGTGTGTGTATCTGTGTGTGTGTGTGTGTGTCTCATACTTTGGTCATGTTGTCAGAAGGAGCCAGTCCCTGGAGGAGATGCCATGCTTGGTAAAGTGGAGGGTCAGTGAGAAGGGGGAAGGCCCTCAACGGGAAGGACTGTGAGGGTGTGCGGGACCAGCAGCGTTTCGTTCTGTCACACACAGGGTCACTACAAATCAGAACTAACTCATACACATACACACACGTAGGGAAACACACAACTTACACATGTGTGCACATGTACACACAGATACACACAGCACAACTTACCCACGTATGTACACATACACATGAACAGATGCACACAGCACAAATTATACATGTATGCACATATATACACATACAGGTACACACAGCACAACTAACACATGTGCACACATACACGTATACAGATACACACAGCACAACTTACCCATGTATACACACATGTGCGTACCAACACTACACATATATGCACACATACATGTAGTCACACACCACATACTTGTGTGGTACCCCACCCCCATAGCCCCAGAACCCTGGGCCCTATTGAACTTTCTCTAGGGTATATGGAGCCCACCAGTGCCTGCCTGGTCCAGCTCCAGCCCCAAAGTTGCAAAGGGGTGGCTCAGGCAGTAATGGGCCTCTTTGCCATTACCCAGCTGGTATCACC
>NW_006923010.1:86234-86724 GCF_000298275.1 Orycteropus afer afer | reverse complement strand
AGATTGACAGCCTTGGAGACCCTGTGGGTGGTTCCACTCTGTCCCATGCGGTCCTGATGAGTAGGGTTCAAGTCTGAGAAGTGGGTTCCTTATCTACTCCTCAGCTGACCTTGACATAGGGACATTAGCCTGAATTATCTGAGTGGAACCAACGTAATCAAAAATCCCATTGGTTTGGCCTTCAGACCGTAAGGTAGCAAACATGTGCTGTTTTAACCACAAAGTCTGTGACAAGCTGTCATGGCCGTGACAGGAAACTAAAAGGCAGTGGCAGTTTTACGAGGTATTTATGTGTATGTGTGTGTGATTTAGAGAACAAACAGCAGTATATTTTTTAAATGCTCTGTTTCTGAGCCATTTCAGGTTTACAAAGAAGACCTGAGAGCCAGAGAGCGCCCCTTCCCTAAGAAGTCGACCTCCTGGGGGTTTCTGCAGGAACCACCAAGCGGGACCCTGGGAAACCGGCCCAGTGCACTGTCAGTGGAGGGGT
>NW_006923010.1:83913-84374 GCF_000298275.1 Orycteropus afer afer | reverse complement strand
AGCCAGCCACCTCTTCTAAAGCCACAGTGCTCCGGTAGGAATTCAGGGGGACGTGCACCCCAAAGTGGCTGGTTCAGTGGAGGTGAGCCTGCTACTGACCCCCCGCCCTCTCCAGAACCGGAAGACGGGTACATGTGCGAAGTCTGCATTGTGCACACACAGGTACCCTCACACACACAATTACATGTATGTGCTAGTCACGCTCATTTACATACACTCACACCCATGCACACATTCAAAATCAGACAGACACACATATACACACACTCACACACACGTGCAAAAACATACACCCAGTAGATCCTCACACGTACACATCCCGCCATGCAGCAGCCCGCCACCACACAGGTCCACACCCTGGCCCTACCACGCAGGTGCGTCCCGGCCCCCACCGTGAAGGCTGATGTTGCCCCAGCCGGTGGTCCCACAGACGTCGTTTTCTGTGAGCTGCAGCGACTCAG
>NW_006923010.1:81836-82357 GCF_000298275.1 Orycteropus afer afer | reverse complement strand
GTGAAATCAGGGACGGACATAGACGTGTGCACACCACTGTTGACTGCAGCCAAGACGTGGACACGGCGCGAGCGTCCATTGGCGGGGTGTGGCTACACACAGTGTGGCCCATCCACACTGTGGGGTATCGCTTGGCCTTAACGAGGAACGGAGCCCCAATACAGGCTACGACACGGGTGAACCTTGGACATGATGTCGAGTGAAGCCAGGACACATGTTGTCTGATCCCCCTGTTGCGGAATGCCTGCGAAAGACAAACTAGTGAAAGCCAAAGTCGAATCGAGGTTTCCGGGGGGAGGGGGAGGGGTGGGGGTTCCTGCAACTAGTACAGTTTCTGTGGGTGACAAAGAAAAGCTGTGCAGCCGGATAGTGGTGCTGGTGGCACAGTGGGGTGACCGTGCTGAGAGGGCGCAGGGCAGAGCTGCAGAGGCCTGTGGAGGTGAGGATGCCGCCCGCTCACACCGCGCCCTCTGCAGCTCAGACCCCGGGGTGGGGGTCTTGACGCCTCACCCAGCACCCCC
>NW_006923010.1:44384-50388 GCF_000298275.1 Orycteropus afer afer | reverse complement strand
TCTCTTACAGTTTGGAGGCTAGAAGTATGAGTTCAAAGTGCCAGGCTCTAGGGGCTGGGTGAAAGCCCCTTGACCTTGGGCTTCAGCTCTGCCTCCTGCTCCCAGCACACTGATGCTAGAGGCATCTTTTCACTCAGACAGCTGCTGGCTGCTGAGGCTGACAAGCCCAAGGTCAACAAATACAATAGCACAGTCTGAATGTTACCAAACCACATGGCAGGCCATTGATTCAAGGCCATTGAAAGTCCCAGGATCATGGCAGGCTGCTGAACAACGACATGGCTACATGCAGGGGTCAAGTGTGCCATAAGCTAGAGACCACTGTCAAAGCTGTTTCTTTTACACAGGAAGAAGACCACATCCCTAAGGCAGCTACTCAGCTTCTCACAGTAGATTCCACCATGGAGCTGATTACCAGTCTCATCATGGGGAATAACTACATCCAGCTGCCCAGCCACTCAGCCGGGCCCAGCCAAGTTGACACACAAACTTAACCACCACAGTCAGTCTGGGAAATAACATCTGTTCCATGCTGTCCTGCCCAGACCATCTCTCTCCTACCTGTGGTAGTTCAGGATATATGTCAGCGTGGCTGGGCCTGGTTGAGTGGCTGGGCAGCTGGATGTAGTTATTCCCCATGGTGAGACCGGCAATCAACCCCACAGTGGGATCTACTGGAGCAGCTGAGTAGCTGCCTTAGGGATGTGGTCTGCTCCCAGTATATACGGAGAAGCTTTAGGAACGGTCTGTGGCTTTGGTGCGCTTGGACCCTGCACAGAGCCAAGTCGTTACTCAGCAGCCCGCCATGTTGTCCGCTGATCATTGGTGGGACTCCTAATGGCCTTGAATCAAAGGCCACCTTGAGGATCATGGTGGATGAGAGGGTTCTTTCTCTCCCCCTTCTCTCCCCACCAAATGCACCATCCTGAGACACTCCCAGGGAAGAAAGCCCCACTGCCCCCTCCCCAAACTGTGAGAGGAGAGTGTCTTCGAGGCCACTTCATTGGTGGTGTCTGAAGCACACTGGGGAAGGGACACAGGGTGTCCAGGTGGAGGCCTGGGTAGTCTCACCCCAGGGGTGCACATGGCACTCAGGGATTGGTGGTGGGAGTGGGGACAGTGAGAGCTGGGGGGACTACTGCCTGGGCACATGGGCTAGGAGCGCCCTCACAAGAGGGTCTGAGCCCAGTCCCGGGTGGTTATAGAACCTGGCCCTGCGAGGATACAGGGGCATGAACTTTGCCCCATCCCGTGGAAGGATGGAGAACACCCAGCCTGCCCCAGCATGCTTCTGTGAACAGAGCCCGGAGGACTCAGGGTGAATACGGGGAGATGGGGGCTAAGGATGGGGCCCTGAACCAGCCTATCCCCCTGGACGGTGCCTGCGTCAGTCTCCAGGGCTGTCTGCCTGCCCCACACCTTGCTCCCATCTCCACCTTCCATCACCGGAGCACCCCTCCAGACAGGCTTCACGTACCACTCCCTTGGCCACCCCCACAAGTGAGAACACAGCCTGGAGCTTGCTGTCGGTGAGCTGTGTGGAGTTACAGGCTGGAGGAGGCGTGGTCCAGAGAGGCGTCCCCACCACTGCCCCAGCTCTGAGAGGTCATCAGGTCCTGTCACAGGACACTGATCCTGCTGTCCTTTCAGCCATCAGGGAAGGGACAGGACTCTGAGGTGGGTGGCAGGGGCAGTAGGGCCTCAGAGCAGGGAGGGAGAAGGACACTGGGTTCAGTGAAGAACTGGCATTGGGGAGGGGGCCGTGCGGGTCTCCAAAGATCCTAGAGTGGCTGAATGTCATCAGCTTCCATGTCCCTGCCTGGGGCTCAGGGAGGTGAAAGGACATAATATTGGATCCAGGGCGGGTAGTATGTCACACGGGTGTAGATTCCAGGGAGTCCCGGACAATCACAGAACTCGCTCCAACTCACCACCCCCACCTGGACTCAGGTACCCTTCCAATTATAGACCAGGGGGGCCCCAGAGTCACCCTGTGGGGAGAAGAGACAGGTGTGAGCATTCTGGTAACAAGGGCAGTAGGAAGGGGGCATGGGCAGAGGCCAGGACTGTGGGTCTCACCCGGCAGGAGTCCTGGTCCCACTCCCAGCATGCAGCATGTCCTCCTTGATGACCTTGTCCATCTTGCTGTACGTCTGCCTACACTTCTCAGTGCCCAAGATGGGAACGTCCACTTACTGCAGGTTTCTGGGTGGGGGCAGTGGCTCTGTGGGAAGGAGCTGAGTGAGCCCAGGGAGGTGGTCTGGGTGGGTTCATGCCCCTCGCCCACCACCCTGGTCCACAAGGATGCCTGGCTGGGTCTCCCCAGACAGCCGAGTGCATAGGCTGAGCCTGTAGTTGTGAGCCCCAGGTGCTGGGCTTTGTAGCCCCATGATGAGCCTCAGTTGCCCTACTTGTGCCCCGGGACTGCACATGACACACTTCACATGTTCTTCCTGTGCCAACAGGTCGATGACCTTGAGGTGACATCATGGGTGCCAGCTTCCAGAGGAAAACCCTGGTGACGCCATCTGAATCCCCAAGGACTTTTTATGGTAAAAGTGTGGTGACGTCTTTTCCCTGAAAAGCAGAGTCAGTGGCTGGCATCAGATTGGTCCATTGACATGTGGAAACCATGAGCACAGTCCTGGTCCCTCTTGGCCTTGGTCCCCATCCTGACCTTCAAGATGTAGAAAGAACAGGGGACCTGGGAGGGCCACACAGGGCCTGGAACAGAGCAAGGGCAGAGCTTCCTTCCCACGGTGCCCGGTCTCTGTGCCTGAACTGTGTCCCATTGAGCAGGCCAATCCTACCCCTGTGGCCTCAGGACACAACTGCCCATGGTGTCCCCTGGAGTCTTCCTGATCCCACTGACCACAGTCATCCTGACCCTTGTCACTGAAGGAATGGGACTGCCGCTGGTCACCCAGCACCTTGTGTCTGGCGAAGCTGGAGCTTCAGTAGAGGGAGGGCCACCAGGTTCTCTGGCTTGGAGATGGTCTCTCTAAAAAAATAAATAAAGGGCAGAGGATTTGAAGAAATATTTCACAAAAGAAGCTGTGTGGTGTCCAGTGAGAGTGTGGGACATCTTCATCACTGGGGACATGAAAGGAAAACCAATACACCCGTCAGAAGTGGACTGTTTCTCATGAGGTTTGACTAGTCATTTATTATTATTTTTAAAATTGTGATTTGGGTGGAAGTTTACAGAGAAAATTCACTTTCCATACAGCAGCTCACATACACTTTGCCTCATGACATTGACTGCAATTTCCCACAATGCAACAGCTCCCCTCCCACTTCCTCCCCTTAGTTACCCCTTCCCTGTGTCCTTCCCTTTCATGCATTCCTGCCCCCTGAGCCGTCTCCCTACATACAGAGCCCTTCTATTCTTCTATGATTGATCTCTCCAAGTATCTACCTAGTGTAAATGTTCACCTCATATGCCTGTCTTTTGTTTGGCTGGAAGCCATAGGAGTGGATTCAATTCTGGACCTGAAGGGCTGCTATAGACCATAGTCTCAGTGGTTCCACCAGGCTCTATCAGACCAGCAAACCTGGTCCCCTTCCCCTTATTTTTTAATTTTGAGTTTTATTTCACGTTGTTTTCCCACTCTATCCAGGGTCTCCTACAGAGATCCCCCTCTGAGTGGTTGACAGTGGTAGCCCAACACTATCTAGTTCTTCTGGTCTCATAGTCATATAGGCTGAGGACTGGATGTTGTAACAGTCACGTGGACTAATTGTTTCCATGCGTCTTTGGTTTTCTTATTTTTCTTTGTTGTGGATGAGGAGAGACCCATAGTTGCATCTAGATGGCTGCTTGCAAGCTCTTAAGATCCAACTTGCTACTCGCCAAGGTAGAAGGTGGAACAATATTGGTCTGTAGTATGTGATGCCAACTGAGCTTGACGTCCCCAGCAATCATGGTCCCGAGTCCACAGGTCCAACTGTGCACTCCCTCTGCGTAGCTGGCTGTGGCCAAGAAGTGACTACTACTTTGTCCTTCTCAGCTCTACTACATATTTGGGAATTCTTGCAGATCATACAGATACACTTGTAAAACCATTGTCTGCCAACCCTATACATGGTCAGGGGCACACTCCCCTCTGCACAGACATACCTATTCATTCAGGCTGCTCACCCGTCTATCCACCTGTAGATCAGTGTTTGCCTTCACTGACAACGCAGTACTGTCTGTGCACAAGGGTGCATCTTTGTTGTCTGTACATCCCATGCACCTCTGTCTGTCTTCCTCTTCCTAAATGCCACCATGTTCATCAGTCACATTTGGTACATTGCCCTTCTCTTCACCTAATCAGTACCTGTCTCTACCCATCTAGCAGTATTCCCTCCCCTCCAACCCCTGGTAACCAACACAGAAAGTTTCCTTCACGTGTAACACGGATGGTGCTTCTTGCTGGTAACATCTTCTCCCACCTGATGACTTTTCTCTTGGCTCCTGTCTGGAAATATCATCTCTTGGGCGTATGTGTCCATGTCCACTTTGATAGTGGTTTTCCTGGTGAACGCATTCCCTCTCTACTGACTTTGGTTGCTCAGAACAGCACATTATCTTAACTGATTGTCTGATAAACTTCAGCTGTGTATTTCTCCATTTCTCTTCCCTCCTTTCTTACCGCTGGTAGAATGGGAGTCTTTGGGGAACCTCGGTGAGATGAGCACTTTATCAGCCTCTCACATCTGCTGGCCCGTCTTTCCTGGCAAGTCTATCGTGCTGATATCATTGAGACTGTTAGTTGTGGGTCACGGGGCTGTTTCTGGGCTCTTGTTGGGTGTTGGCATTTTGAACAGCAATGGTCAGCTTCCCCAGACAGCTGGTCTCCTTACTGAGTCTTTGTCGGGCAGCGTTGACCGAGGCTGCATGTCTTCTGTAGGAGCTTTATGTGACCTCCTTCACGGGGCCTCACAGGCTTCCGATGGGGTGCCTCTGAGTGTGTAGTCCTGTCGCCCCTGTCTTCCCCTGGAGAGGCTCGAGGGTCTGTGATTTTCTACCCTACTTAGAAAAATGTCACTTCACTGTGAACGTGGATGTACCGTTACTGCTGAAAACTGTGATGTGATCGGATCTTCTGTTTCCCGGTCATCTATGCCTCTCAGTTTGTGAAATGATGGTAGAATCTGGGCCTGCCCCTGCCCATGTGCCCTCACCGGCCCCTCCACCCATGTTCCAGGCGTGGCAGTGCGTTCATTACAAAAAACAAACCCCTAACCCACTGCCATCAAGTTGATTCTGACTCACAGGCATCTATGAGTGTTCACTACAGATTTTACAAATAGTGACCGGAAACATAAATCGGTGTATTTTAATGTAAATCACATTATTGTGACATGATTTATCCTGGTCACTGACTTTTTGACACTCCCTTTCATTCCATGTCCGAGTGAGCGCCTCTCCTGCCTCCCCGGGCCCAGCCTGCCCCTCTGCAGGGAGCATGTGAGCTTGGTTTAGGTCCAGCAGACCCTGATGCGGGGCTGAGGTGTGAGAGGTGTGTTTGGGGAGCACACGATGAAGGGAACGTTGTTCGGGGAGGGGATGGTGTCAGGCAGTGGCCTCAGGAACCACGTCTCCACTGTGGGACCTGAGCTGGCTCTGCTGGGGGTGGAAGTCAGGAGCAGAGAAGGTGCAACACTGTCCCCAGGCTCCTGTCAACCTTGGAATTGTCTGGAACTGCCTCCTGCTGTGGCCTGGGAAAGCCGACTTTGGAGGCCAGAGGGAGCCCTCAGGGCCCGTGGTTGGAAGGGGAGCAGGGTGCCCTGCAGTGGTAGGTGAGGGGATAGGTGTGTGTGTGTGTGTGTGTCGGGATGGTGTGAGTGTGTGAGTGTGTGTGTGTGTTGTACGTGGGGTGAGTGTGTGTCTGTGTGTGTGTTGTGAGGTGTGTATTGTCTGCATGCTGTGAGATGTGTGTGAGTGTCTCTGGTTGTGGGCTGTGTGTCCGTGTGTTGTTGTAGATGTGAGTCTGTGTGTGTCTGGCATGGGTGTCTC
>NW_006923010.1:41924-42852 GCF_000298275.1 Orycteropus afer afer | reverse complement strand
ACCCACCAGTGAGGACACTCAATCAGAGCCTGTTGTTGACATGCTTTATTGAGAGTCGTAGGGGGCTGTGGTCCAGGGGGGCTTTCTCCAGCCCGGCCTCACCTTTGGGAAGTTATCAGAATCTGCAGGGCAACATCCCTGCTGTCTCTGTCAGCTGTCATGGGAGTGACAGGACTCAGGGGAAGATAGCGGGGGGCGGGGGGAGAGTCTCAGAGCTGGGGATGGAGAGGACATGGGGGTCTCCAAAGATCCTGCAATATCTCTTCATGACAGAAGCTTCCTTGTCCCGTCCCAGAACTCAAGGAAATGAAGAGACATGGTGGAGGATCCATCTGTAGTAGAATGCCACTTGGGCATAGACTCCAGGGAATTTTGGATGACAACAGGGTTGGCCCCAACTCACGACCCCTACCTGGAGCCAGTTGCCCATGCAGTTACAGACCAGGGGGCCACCAGAGTCTCCCTGTGGAGAGAAAGAGCAGATGATGAGTATCAGGGCCTCTGACGGTTTGGAGCAGGGTCAGAAAGCAGGGGACATGGACAGATGACAGGATGGGGGGGTTCTCACATAGCAGACACCCCGGCCTCGGCTCCCAGCACACAGCATGTCCTCCTTGACGATCATATTGATCTTCCAATATTTCCACCTGCAAACAGCATCCTCCATGATGGGGACCTCCACCTCCTGCAGATGGTGGGACGCAGGCAGGGGCACTGTGGGTAGAAGCTGAGTGAGCCTGGGGGCACAGGATGAGGGGGTTTGTGCTCTCCCTCCCTAACCTGGTCCATTCAGTGACCCTGAACAATGCTCCCAGATGCTCAAGGGCAGAGGCTGAGTCTGCATCTGGGAGCCCTAGGTGTTGGGTTTGGAGCTACACCCTGAGTCTCAGTCCCCCCCACGTGCCCAGGGTGACACACAACCCACCCT
>NW_006923010.1:40542-41824 GCF_000298275.1 Orycteropus afer afer | reverse complement strand
TTTAGGTCCAGCAGACCCTGATGCGGGGGCTGGGGTGTGAGCGGTGTGTTTGGGGAGCACACGATGAAGGGAACGTTGTTCGGGGAGGGGATGGTGTCGGGCAGTGGCCTCAGGAACCACGTCTCCACTGTGGGACCTGGAGCTGGCTCTGCTGAGGGTGGAAGTCAGGAGCAGAGAGGGTGTAGCACTGTCCCCAGGCTCCTGTCAACCTTGGAAATGTCTGGAACTGCCTCCTGCTGTGGCCTGGGAAAGCCGACTTTGGAGGCCTGAGGAAGCCCTCAGGGCCCGTGGTTGGAAGGGGAGCAGGGTGCCCTGCAGTGGTAGATGAGGTGATAGGTGTGTGTGTGTATGTATGTGTGTCGGGATGTTGTGAGTGTGTGAGTGTGTGTGTGTTGTGTGTGGGGTGAGTGTGAGTCTGTATGTCTGTTGTGAGGTGTGCATTTGTCTGCATGCTGTGAGATGTGTGTGAGTGTGTGTCTGTGTGTTGTGGGATGTGTGTCCGTGTGTCATTGTAGATGTGAGTCTGTGTGTGTCTGACATGGGTGTCTCGTTAGAGCCCATATGTGTGGATGGTGGGATTTGAGATGGGGGAGCACAGCTCCACGGGGGCTGGTGAGAGGGTGTGTGATGGGCGTCCCCGGTGAGCTCCTACCTCCCCGTCCCTCCACGGCTGCAGATGTTAAGGACAGCAACCCTGATGCGTCTATCACCTGACACTGCAGCATCTGACGTAAGGACCCTGGTGCCAAAGATGCTGGTTCCCTCCCCTCCTCCCTTCCGTGGCCCCCACAGACTCCCAGGTGCATGGCTGCAGAGGGGCTGTGGGGGCTCAGGCCCCTTCTTCCTGGAGTGCTCTTCCTCCAGGGAGTCCAGCCTTGGTGCCAGACAGGAAGAGAAGGAGGGAGGAGCCTCAGGTGAGAACAGAACTTCTGTGCAGAGCCCGACCCTCCCTGTTCCAGGCCCAGATGTTCCCCAGGCAGCCCCAGATCATGTCCTTGGAGTGGAGACATGCCCTGCGCTGGGTGACAGGTGGGGTGAGTCTGTGGAACCTGTCCTGGGTCCTGGAAAGCAGACTCTGGGAATGGGTGCCTCAGCCCAATGCAGGGCTGTATTAGCTCCCAGGGCCCTGTCCTTCCTGACCCCACCTGCAGATGTGCTGCTGCACGGCTCCCCCAAGGCTGGCTCCGACCCTCCCCAGGGACCTGATTCCCAACAAACAGGGGCATCCCTCACGCTGACTTCTCACTGGGTCTCAAACGTGTGTGAGAACAGGTGCCAGCTG
>NW_006923010.1:37266-38229 GCF_000298275.1 Orycteropus afer afer | reverse complement strand
ACCCATCATTGTGACCCTTACCATGAAATCTGATGTTACCCCAGCCGGTCACCCAGCACCTCGTGCCTGCAGGGACCCAGAGTTGCGGACTAGAGAGGTTGACCACTCTGATTTGATTAGACAGCCTCACGGGAGCTGCCAGTTTGAGAAGTGCCACATCTCCTCCACCTGGTGCTTCCAGCATAGGATTGTAGTTGCGGTGGACAATGACCTCAGTCACCTTCCGATGAACTGCAATCCAAGAGCGTTTCACTTGTCCCAGTCGGACCTCAATGTTCCAAGGCTCCAGTACCATCCTGGTGGGGAGAGCAGCCCAGAAATTTCTCAGAGGCTGAGGCAGAATGTGGATCAGCACAGAGCAGGAGGGGGCCGGCCTGTCAGAGCCCAAGACACCCCTTGTAGATGGGAGAGGGGGATGTGGGAGGGAGAACCCCCCAGGACTGCAGCCTCCCCACCCAGGAAACTCCACAACACACAGCAGTGCCCTCCACAGTGTCAACAAACCAGGGGGAGGGGAATCACTCACCGTTTAACACAGTGGGCGGCAGTCAGCACCCACTGGCGGTGGATGAGGGAGCCTCCACATTTGAACTCCAACATGTGATTGTTTGGGTTGCGGATCCACAAGCCGACCTGCCATGGCCACTTCCCAGGAGGGGCATCACGTCCCCCGACAATGCCCACGAGCTCAGTTTCCGGGGTGGGACCTGGGGAGGCAGAGGGTGGAGTCATCTGGGACCCAGACCTCCTTGCCCACAGCTCCACTCAGCCTCCTCTGCTCAGGAGAGAGCAGGGCCATCCTCATATGCGTCTCCACCCAACACCAGGGCTGCTCCAGGGACCAGGGACTGGGCTCAGGGACAGGGCGGGCATTGGAAAGGATCAGCACTCACCTGGGGTCACAGGCACGGAACTCCCCAGGAAGGGGAGGGTCAGTAACAGCACCCACAGCATCTGCAGGGG
>NW_006923010.1:16253-16882 GCF_000298275.1 Orycteropus afer afer | reverse complement strand
CAGGCAGGCACTGGTGGGCCCCAGATACCCTAGAGAAAGTTCAATAGGGCCCAGGATTCTGGGGCTATGGGGGTGGGGTACCACACGGATATGTGTGACTACATGTATGTGTGCATATATGTGTAGTGTTGGTGCATGTATGTGTGTATACATGGGTAAGATGTGCTGTGTGTATCTGTATACGTGTATGTGTGCACATGTGAGTTGTGCTGTGTGTACCTGTATGTGTATATATGTGCATACATGTATAATTTGTGCTGTGTGTATCTGTACATGTGTGTGTGTACATATGTGGGTAAGTCCAAGCACTCTCAGTAGATGCGGAGCTTATGATCACATATGTGTATGTGTGTGCATGTATGTGTATCTCTGTGTGTGTGTGGTCATGGATCTGCATGGACTGGGAAGTCCAAACACTCTCAGGAGACATGGAGCTCATGATCACATATGTGTATCTCTGTGTGTGTGTATCTCTCTGTGTGTATGCATGTATGTGTCTCTGTGTGTATCTCTGTGTGCATGTGTGTATCTCTGTGTGTGTGTGTGTGTGTGTGTGTGTAGTCCTGAATCTGTGTGCACTGGGAAAGTCCAAACTCCCTCAGTAGACATGGAGCTTATGATCACATATG
>NW_006923010.1:13914-14413 GCF_000298275.1 Orycteropus afer afer | reverse complement strand
CCTTCAAGCCTGGAACTGAACTTAACCTTGTTACTCATCTTTCAGGCAAAGGATTGACAGGCCTATGAGGTGAACAATAATACCAGGGAGGTATGCACTCATTAGAATGATCAACAACCATCCAAGATCAAAAGAGCAGCTTCTGCCCAGGGATCGCTCTGGAGGCAGAAAGGGCTGGGAAAGAAGGATGAAGAGAAGTAGTCAAGGCAGGGAGAAGTGAGTAGAGAGCTGTTGCATTGTGAAGATTGCAATCAACGTTGAGAAACAAAATGTAAATGAATTGTTGAATGGAAAACCAATTTGCTCTGTAAACTCTCACCCAAATTACAACAATAATGTAAAAAAGTTATGAGCACAGGCTCTCCTACAGTTAAAAATTTAAAAGTGCTTTCCAAAGATTTATCGGGTTAAAGAAACATCAAATGGAAATACGAACTATTTAGAATGAACAACATTGAACACACCACCTGTCGCTACTTGTGGCAGTGCTGGTGAGGTG
>NW_006923010.1:13276-13773 GCF_000298275.1 Orycteropus afer afer | reverse complement strand
CAAGTCCCTGGAGAAGGAGCTCTGGTGGTGTAGTGGTTAAGGCATTTGGCTGTTGACCAAAAAGCCATTGGATCAAACCCACCAGCTGCTCCATGGAAGAAAGATGAGGCATGTGCTTCCATAAAGATTTACAGCTTAGGAAACCCAAAGGCGGTCACTATGTGTCAGAATTGACTCGATGGCAGTGAGTTTGTTTTTATGAGTTTGAGTCCCTAGAAAGGGACATCATGCTCGGTGGAGTAGAGGGTCAATGAAAAACAGGTAGATCCTCAATGACATGAATTGACACAGTGGCTGCAATGATGGGCTCAAGCTTAGCAAGGATTTTGAGGTTGGCTCAAGACCAAGCAGGGTTTCATTCTCTTGTACATGGGGCTGCTATGAGTCAGCACCAAGTTGATAGCACCTCGTGACAACAACACATTCTACAAACACCTCCAGAGGAAATTTCTGAGGCTAATATAATCTGATGGTGTAGTGGTTAAGGTATTTGGCTG
>NW_006923010.1:10395-11076 GCF_000298275.1 Orycteropus afer afer | reverse complement strand
TTCTGGAGGAACTTCCTCCATCACCCACCCCTTCCAGGTCCTGGGGGGGTTGGTGACATGCTGGGGAGGGGGCTCTGACCCGAGGACCCAGAAATCATGGCAGGAGGCTGGGACCCAGGGGACGCGGGACAACATTTCTACACCCTCGGTCATCCCTGTCCCAAGCTTATGCCACCCCCTCTTCGTCTTTGTCCCCCCCTCTGCCCACATCCTGTGGCTCAACGATAAAGGACGCAGAGTACCCCAGGAGCAGAGTACGGGCAGCCCAAACCCACACTCAGCTCGTCGCCCCTCTCTGACCGCTGACTCCACCCTCTCCTAGCAAATGCTGCTGCTCTTAACTCTCTCCTGTTTGGGGGATGTCCTCGCCGGGACCCCCGGTGAGTCCTGACCCCACCTGGCCCTGCCCCAGAGCCTCCTGGCTCCAGCCGCCAGCCATAGGTGGATAGGTGACCTCCCACCTGTGCCTGGAGCCCTGGGATCTGGGGTTGACCCCCTGACTCCTGCATCTCACCTCCCAGCACCCATCCCCGAGAATGGCCTGGTGGGCATCGTCGGGGGACACAGTGCCACCCAAGGGAGTTGGCCCTGGCAGGTCAGCCTGAGGGTCTACAGGTACCGCTTGGCCGCCTGGGTGCACTGCTGTGGGGGCTCTCTCATCCACCCCCGGTGGGTGCTGAC
>NW_006923010.1:9113-9704 GCF_000298275.1 Orycteropus afer afer | reverse complement strand
GGAGCTGGCGTTCTGGCTTCATCTGCAACAGCCCTGTAGGCTCTCTGGGAGACCCGACAGCTTGACCTGAGGTTCTGTGACTGAGCCCAGAACTGCGCCCAAGAATAAGAAAATGCTTATTATTTTCCCAAAGGAGATCTGGTGGTGCAGTGGTTAAAACACTCAGCTGCTAACCAAAATATTGGCGGTTCCACCCCACCAGCCGCTCTGTAGGGGAAAGAGGAGGCAGTTGGCTTCTGTGAATACTGACAGCCTTGGAGACCCTGTGAGCAGTTCCACTCTGTCCTCTAGGGGCACTGTGGGTCGGAATAGACTCCACAGCAGTGGGTGTGGTTTTGGGTTATTTTCCCAAGTATAGCAATGGTATTTGGGGAAATAAAAAGGAGGCATTCCTTCACTTCGTTATTAGCCCTTCTGATGAAAGACAGAGGCTCCGTCCCAATCCCGAGGACGCCCTACACCGTGCTCCTGGTGGGGCATCTGATGCTCAGGGACAGGGACTGGCTTGGGAATGGGAAGAGCTTCCCTCCACCAGCGCCCTGGACTCCCAGTGCCAGTCCACCAGGTGGGACAGGTGGAGCTGCACCTCAC
>NW_006923010.1:7529-8681 GCF_000298275.1 Orycteropus afer afer | reverse complement strand
CACACACAAACACATATGTGATCATAGGCTTCATGGCTCCTGAGAATGTTTGGAGTTCCCCAGTCCATGCAGATTCATGACCACACACACAGATACACACACAGATACACAGAGATACATATACATAGCACACTTACACACACATATGCACACATACACACATGCTTATGCACATAACATACATTTACACACACAGAAGAACAAACAAATCTGTCCTGGAAGAAGTTTAGCCAGAATGCTCCTAAGAAGTGGGAATGGCCAGACTTTGTCTCATACTCTGGTCATGTTGTCAGAAGGAACCAGTCCCTGGAGGGGATGCCATGCTTGGTAAAGTGGAGGGTCAGTGAGAAGGCGGAAGGCCCTCAACGGGAAGGACTGTGAGGGTGTGCGGGACCAGCAGCGTTTCGTTGTGTCATACACAGGGTCACTACAAATTAGAACGAACTCATACACATACACAGACATGTAGGGACACACACAACTTACACATGTGTGCACATGTACACACATGCATATACACACAGCACAACTTAGCCACATATGTACACACACATGTACAGATACACACAGCACAAATTATACATGTATGCACATATATACACATACAGGTACACACAGCACAACTCACACATGTGCACACATACACGTATACAGGTACACACAGCACATCTTACCCATTTATACACACATACATGCACCAACACTACACATATATACACACATACATGTAGTCACACATCACATATCCGTGTGGTACCCCACCCCCATAGCCCCAGAATCCTGGGCCCTATTGAACTTTCTCTAGGGTATCTGGGGCCCACCAGTGCCTGCCTGGTCCAGCTCCAGCCCCAAAGTTGCAAAGGGGTGGGTTAGGCAGTAATGGGCCTCTGTGCCATTACCCAGCTGGTATCACCCAGCCTGGCATCCTGTCACACGTGTGAGGGCTTGACCATATCAGGAGACCACATCATCTTCCCCCTGCTCGTGTCTGATCTTATCCGTACATTGCTACTGCCCTCCCCCAGCCCCGACTGTCATCTGGATGATTGGGGCCAGCTCTAGTATCTGGCCAGGCCCTGCCCCAAAACAGGGATTCTCTAGACACCCAGGGAAGAACAAGGCAGCCTGCTTCATTAGGGGATGGGATGTGAG
>NW_006923010.1:6335-7429 GCF_000298275.1 Orycteropus afer afer | reverse complement strand
CCACTCACCCATCCAGACATCCACATACCCATCCATCCAACCATCCACCCATCATCCATCTGTTCATCCATCCATCTATCCACCCACCCATCCAATCCATCCATCCACCCATCCACTCATCCATCCACCAACCCACTCATCCATCCATCCATCCATCTACCCATCCATCCACCCATCTACCCACCTACCCACTCATCCATCAATCCATCCATCCTCCCCCCTATTCATCCATCCATCCATAAACCAGTCCACCCACCCATTCATCCATCCATCCAACCACCTACCCACTCATCCATCCATCTGTCCATCCATTCACCCACGCACTCATCCATCCATCCATCCAACCACCCACTCATCCATTCACCCATCCATCCATTCATCCACCCACCCACCCACTCATCCATCCATCCACCCACCCACTCATTCATCCATCCACCCATCCATCCATCCATTTATCCACCCACCCACCACCCATCCACTCACTCACAGCAACTGGGAGAGGAGGAATGGGCAGTGGCCACTCTCAGGCACAGGGACACTCTTAGGGTGAAAGTGTCTACAAATGGGCAGTGCTGATGGTTGCACCACACTCTCACTGCCACTGAATTGTACAGCTGAAAATGCTTATAGCAGTAAATTGATGTCCTATAGATTTTACTACAATTTTTAAATAGAAAAATACCAAAAACAGGACCCTACGCAGGACCTTGTGGTGGTGGAATATTCTGTCTCCTGGCTGTCTCCATGTCAATATCCCCATACTCTTGACTATAAGTTGGCAAGATGCTCCCATCAGGGAGAACCAGGCAATGGTAGGTGGAGTCTTGGCCATTTCTTACTCCCTGCATGTGGATCTATCATTATCTCAAAATAAAACCTTTCATGAAATTTGCAAAACGGTTACGCTGGTAAATTTGAAACGGGCGGGGAAAATGGGTGCATAGCATGACGGCTGTCGTCAATGTCACCAAATTACACAGGCTTTCTTTGTGTGACTGCAGCACAAGGAAAATAAAAAGAGAACACAGGCCTGTTTATCCTTGGATCACAGCATGTAACACTACGGTCTGAGATCACACCAGGACGTTGGCATG
>NW_006923010.1:4575-5083 GCF_000298275.1 Orycteropus afer afer | reverse complement strand
GAAGCCACAGCCCTGGTGGCCCCTTCTTTATGATGCTGGCCCACCTGCCACCACCACCATTACCACTGCCACCACCACAGACACTGGTGTCCCTCCCCTAAGTGTCCACAAGCCCTGCACACCCCTAGTGACCCCACTGTCTGGCAGAGCCCTCTCTCAAAGAAGTATCTATATGAGTGCAAACGGACAACTGACAACCAAACCCACTGCCATTGAGTCGATTCCGACTCATCGCGACCCCCACTGGGTTTCCAAGGCTGTCGATCTTCACAGAAGCAGACCACCTCATCTTTCTTCCATGGAGTGGCTGGTGGGTTCGAACCATGGACCTTTTTGTTAGCAGCCCAATGCCTCAACCACTGCACCACCAGAGCCCCTTAAACTGACAGTAACTGATCTACAGCAGAGATGGAAACTTCAAGGGCAGAGAGGCTGAACTGTTGGGGATGAGACAGTGTGGTAGCACCAGTGAGAGAGGGGCCAGTGAGCACACGGCCAAGGTCACGGA
>NW_006923010.1:3603-4269 GCF_000298275.1 Orycteropus afer afer | reverse complement strand
CTTGCAGACCAGGGGGCCACCTGAGTCGCCCTGCAGGAGGAAGAGCCGTCAACAGGACCCCGAGGCCAGCAGGTCCTGGGCACCCCATTCCAAGCTCAGCATGGAGAAGAGCCAGTAAGGAGGGCACAGACCTCACCTTTCCGAAGCGCCGCTCTTCGCTGCCGGCACAGATCATGTCATTCAGGACGATCTTGTGGTCACTGAGGTCTGGGACGGACTGGCGGATCAGCTGCTCACAGTCCTCATTGCTCAGCAGGGGGACACGCACCTCCTGCAGGCGGTAAGGTGGCGGCAGGGATTCTGGGGACACGAGAAGGGCACTGAGGGGGCGCCCTTGAGAGAGACCTCAGCTGGCCAGGGCCTCTCCCCTCCCTGGCCTTGGCTCTCAGGACAGGAATGCTCTGTCCCTGCGGGTCTGCAGCCAAATTCCTCAGCCAGCCACCTCTTCTAAAGCCACAGTGCTCTGGTAGGAATTCAAGGGGACGTCCACCCCAAAGTGGCTGGTTTAGAGGAGGTGAGCCTGCTACCGACCCCCTGCCCTCTCCAGAACCGGAAGACAGGTATATGTGCAAAGTCTGCATTGTGCACACACAGGTGCCCTCACACACACAATTACATGTATGTGCTAGTCACGCTCATTTACATGCACTCACACCCATGCACACA
>NW_006923010.1:2975-3503 GCF_000298275.1 Orycteropus afer afer | reverse complement strand
CCAACCTTCCTTCCGAGGAGTGGCTGGTGGGTTTGAACCGCCAGCCTTCTGGTTAGCAGTCAAGTGCCTTAGGCACTATCCTACCAGAGCTCCTCCATCATAAGCATTAGTAAGGTGAAATGCACTGGTTTGGGCCATTTTGAATCAGACGACCATATGATCTACTATGGCGAGAATGACAAATTGAAGAGGACTGGTGTGGCATTCATCATCACAAAGTATGCTTCAAGATCTGTCCTCAAGTCCAATGCTGTCAGTGATAGGATAATATCCATATGCCTACAAGGAAGACCAGTTAGTACTACTATTATTCAAATTTACTCACCAACCACCAAAGCCACAGATGAGGAAATGGAAGACTTCTACCAACTTCTGCAGTCTAAAATTGGGAAATGTGTAACAGAGTTTTTAAAATTCTCATGGAATCCACACTGCCAGTGCTCATAACTTTTTTACATTATTGTTGTAATTTGGGTGAGAGTTTACAGAGCAAATTGGTTTTCCATTCAACAATTCATTCACATTTTG
>NW_006923010.1:0-605 GCF_000298275.1 Orycteropus afer afer | reverse complement strand
ATGCCATGTGCCTTGTGAGGTTCCCTGGGTGGGGTGGCTGCAGCCCTTGGGGGATTCACCTCTCGCATCCAGAGGGCGTGTCTTGGGCTCTGTGAAGCCGGCCGCCCTCCCGCTGCTGTGCTGAGCCACTTTCGGCTTCAGCCTCTGAGAAGAGTCTGGTCTCCCCCTCACCTTGGAATAGACTAAAGCCTCAGCACATCCAAGTCCAAATAGTGGACTTCACTAAGACTTCACTAAGTCCTTGCATTGTGACCATCCAAAGGAGGTGACTGAAGTCATCCCTGACACCAAGCGCAACATCACACTGAGAACAAAATTTGGGGGAGACATAGCTCTCCCCAAACTGGCTCTTCCCATGATACCCTCTGCCAGAGTCCACATGGTCATCCTCCCTAAGCAGGGCGCCCACTCCCCTCCAGCACGAGGTGCTGAGTGACCGGCTGGGGTGGCATCAGATTTCATGGTAAGGGTCAGGATGACTGGGTCCACTGAAATAGGGAGGACCCAGGATGGAAGAAGTGGCCGGTTGGCACAGTGTTATTGGCAGGGTCTCAGCCAAGGCCTGCTGGGACCCCCTGGGGGTGGAGGAGCGTTGGGGTGAGGTT
>NW_006923009.1:98268-98775 GCF_000298275.1 Orycteropus afer afer | reverse complement strand
TGAATTATCTTCAGTAAGATCTTGTGTGCGATATTAATGATATTGTTCGCTAATTTCCACATTCGCTGGGATCACATTTCTTTGGAATGGGTACAAATATGGATCTCTTCCAGTCAGTTGGCCAGGTCACTGTTTTCCAAATCTCTTGGCATAACCAAGTGAGTGTCTCCAGTGAGGCATCTGTTTGTTGAAACATCTCAATGGGTATTCCATCAATTCCTGGAGCCTTATTCTTCACCAGTTTCTTCAGTGCACCTTCAACTTCTTCCTTCAGTACTACTGGTTTTTGATCATATGGCACCTCCTGAAATGGATGAAGATCTACCAGTTCTTTTTGGTACGGTGACTCTGTGTATTCCTTCCATCTTCTTTTGATATTTCCTGTGTTATTCAATATTTTGCCCATAGAATCTTTTAATATTGCAACTCGAGGCTGAAATATTTTCCTCAGTTCTTTCAGCTTGAGAAATGCTGAAAGAGTTCTTCCCTTTTGGTTTTCTAACTCCA
>NW_006923009.1:95508-97566 GCF_000298275.1 Orycteropus afer afer | reverse complement strand
GCTTTGGTGGTTGGTGCATAAATTTGAATAATAGTCATTTTAACTGGTCTTCCTTGTAGGCATATGGATATTATCCTGTCACTGACAGCATTGTACTTCAGGACAGATCTTGAAACATCCTTTGTGATGATGAACGTCACGCCATTCTTCTTCAATTTGTCATTCCTGGCATAGTAGACCACATGATGGACTGATTCAAAATGGCCAAAACCAGTCCATTTCAGCTCACTAATGCCTAGGATATCAATCTTTATGCATTCCATTTCATTTTTGACAACTTCCAATTTTCCTAGATTCATGCTTCGTACATTCCATGTTCTGATTATTAATGGATGTTTGCAGCTGTTTCTCCTTAATTTGAGTTGTGCCACATCAGCAAACAGAGGTCTCAAAACCTTTACCTCATCCATATCATTAAGGCTGGTTCTACTCTGATGAGGCAGCTCTTTCCTGGTCCTGTTTTGAGAGCCTTCTGACCTATGTGGCTTATCCTTCTGCACTGTGTCAGACAATGTTTCTGGGCTATTCATAAAGTTGCATAGTAATGTATCAGTGTTTCTCTGCGGTTTGTAAGGTTTTCCCTGGCCAATTCTTTGAGAAGAGGATGGTCTCCTCCTTCTTCCTAGTCCGTCTCAGTCTGTAAGCTACTGAAACCTGTGCACCATGTGCAACCCTACCGGGTTTGAGACACCAGTGGCACAGTCTCAAGCCTCACAGCAACCCGCCACCACAGTAGGACAAACTCACAGACAAGTTTGTCTCCCTGCTGTTCAAAACCTCTCCACCCTCCCCACCCTACCCTTACGTAGATCCCTCTTTCCCGCCGCTTGGGAGGGGTGTTGCCTGGGTCCCTGGCCTTACCTGGATCCCTGCCTCTTCTTCCTTGCTCTGTTCTGGTCCCTGACTCCCACCCTCCACTTTTTCTCTGCTTTCCCTGGCTTTCCTGCTGCTTGAAAGGCTGTGGCTTACCTTGGCCATGGCTTACCAGGGTTCCTGGGTTTACCTGGATCCCTGCCTCTGCTTCCTTGCTCTGTCCTGGTCCCCCACCCTGGCTTTTTCTCTGCTTTCCCACCACTTGGGAAGGCTGTGGCCTGGGTCCCCCGCCTTACCCGGATCCCTGCCTCTGCTTTCTCGCTCTGTCCCTGCTACTAGCCTTGAGGGAAACAGAGCTCGGTCAAAACAAAGATGCTAGAGAGAAAACTTCTGGGCCTTCAACTGTTCATTGAGGGGTTGTGGGGGAGGTAAGCAAAGAGGTGAGTCACTGAAGGGGGTGGAGAAGTCCCACCACATTCTAAGAGGCTCTGTTCTTGAGCCTGGTCTATTCAGTCTCTCAAACCCTTCAACAACGACGGCTAGTTCTACACCATTCCAGCATCAAAATCTGCATCAAAGAGAACTAAAACTTAGATTACAAATATCCACGGCACTGTTCGGGACATAGTGGTGCTGTTGTATGCTGTCAACCCTGAATGACAGAGTAGAAATGCTCCATAGGGCTTTCTTGGCTGTAATCTTTGGGGGAGCAGACCACCAGATCATTGCTCCTGCAGAGCTGCTGGTGGGTTCAAACTGCTCCCTTTTCGGTTAGCAGCTGAACCCTTAACCATTGAGATGCCAGGGCTCCTGCTGGGGCATTCTAGTGGACTAACATGACTCCTGGAAGCCAAAAAGATTAGATTTCACCCTAGTTATCACTCTTTCTCACAATCAGATTCCCAATTTGTTTCATGAGCTAATCATTAGAATTAACCTGGAAGACATCTATTGTCAAAGCCCATTTAGATTAAAATCATCCTAATGGTTTCCTGACTGAAACAAGCTAAGTCACTTTGAGCATTGTGGATTACAAGTCTAGTTTAGATGTTGCATTTAGCATTACACAAAGAAATAGATTAAATAGGTATGATTTTCTTTTAAGAGGATTATTACCAGGCTCTTGAAGTGGAACAAGCAACTCATTAATGCTTTAGTGTGTTCACTGGATTTGACTAGACCTAACAACCCAGAGATACATTCATATATATATAAGCACTCAGGGGACTTTTTTTTTTTTTTTTT
>NW_006923009.1:86078-93418 GCF_000298275.1 Orycteropus afer afer | reverse complement strand
GTAGGTTCTCTTTTGACTCTTTTGGAGAAGTCTTTGGAAGCACATAAAAATTTATTTTTTAGAAGGTCCCAATCATCTGGCTTTTCTTCTGCTGTTGGTGCATTTTGAATTATGCTTGGTAGTCTATTTATACCAAATATTAGGGCCCTTAAGTTTGACACTCAGGGGACTTTTGAAAAACAAAATATAATAAAATCAGTTCTTTCAGGGTAACAGTAAAATCACCATCTCCCTCTCTCCAACATGCTATGCTGGTGATGGGGGAATCTCTTTGCCAGTGTCCATGCCTCATTCCAAAAAATGGGATCTGAGCCCCCTGAGACTATGGCCCCTAGTTACCCTTTAGGGCTAGAATTGAATTCACTCCCATGGCTTCCAGCCAAACAACAGAGATGCCTATAAGGTGAGTATTTACACCAGGTAGGTACACTTCTTAGAAAATCAACCACGGGAGATCAGAAGGGCAGTGTTTGCACAGGGAGCTAGTTCAGAGGGCATGGATGTATAAGAAAGAAAACACGGGCAAAGGGTAACCAGAAGGAGGAAATGGGAAGAGAGCTGTCATATTAGGGGGCTGCAATCAATGTCATAAAGCAAAATGTGTATGAACTATTGAGTGGAAAATGCTCTAGAAACCTTAGCCAATCACAATTTTTTTAAAAAGGGGGGGATCTGCACTCAGATCCTCCCCTCCCCCACCCACACACTGTCTCCATTTCAAATCCTGATTCAAGGATGACCCAACAACAAAGAAAATATTCCTAAAAAATAGGCCTGAGTAGCAGTCTGGGGAAACAGGGCTTTCTCCTTCAATAATGAATATTTTGCTGCTGCCTCCTTTTGATCTGTCTCCCTGCCTTCTTTTTTTCTCACTTTTGGGACAAAAGCAATGGAAAGGCAGTCCTGCAGCATTTCAACAGCAGAGACCAGTAGAATCAGAGGTTAAAGAAGTAAGTAGATTGTAAGAAGTAAGTGGCAGTGCATCTATGTCTACAGGAGCCATATGTGAGTGCATCACATGGAGTTACAGGTGTATCTATAAAGCAAAACCCTCTGCCATTGAGTCAATTCCAACTCCCAATAACCCTACAGGACAGAGTAGAACTGCCCCATAGGGTTTCCAAGGCTGTAATCTTTTTTTTTATTATTTTATTGTGATTTGGGTGAAAGTTTATAGAGCAAATTCATCTTCCATGCAGCATCATATATACTTTGTCTCATGACATTGACTGTAATCTCCCATGATGCAACAACTCTCCTCCCACTTCCTCCCCATAGACATCTCTTCCCTGTGTCCTTCCCTCCCATGTACTCCTGCCCTACCCCCAGCTGTCTCCCTGTGCATATACAGCCCTTCTGTTCTCCTGATCTCTCCAAGGAGCATATCTACCTAATGTAAATGTTCAACGCATATGCTTGTCTTTTGTTTGGCTGGAAGCCACAGGAGTGGGTCTAATTCCTGACCCGAAGGGCAGTTAGGGGCCATAGCCTCAGGGGTTCCACCAGGCTCTATCAGACCAGCAAACCTGGTTCGTTTTTTGTTTTTTTTTTTTATGATTTTGAGTTTTATTCCACACTATTCTCTACCCTATCCAGGATCTCCTACATAGATCTCCCTCCAAGCGGTTGACAGTGGTAGCCAGGCACCATATAGTTCTTCTGGTCTCATAGTTGTATAGGCTGAGGATCGCATGGTGTATCAGTACTTGGACTAATTGTTTCCATGCATCTTTGGTTTTCTTCATTCCTCTTTGCTCTGGATGAGAAGAGACCTATTGCTCCATCTAGATGGCTATTTGCAAGCTTTTAAGATCCCAGTCGCTACTCACCAAAGTAGGATGTGAAACAATGTTTTTGTGTAGTATGTTATTGAGCTTGATGCCCCTGCGATGACGGTCCTGACCACGGCTGTAATCTTTACTGAAGCAGACTGCCTCATCTTTCTCCTGCAGAGTGGCTGGTAAGTTTGAACTGCAGACTTTTGGTTAGCAGCAAAATGTTTTTACTACTGCACCACAACATCTCATTGGTGTATCTATAGTCATATGTAAATACATGTTTGTGCATGCTGCATATATATCCATAAATATAATAAAGTATTATTATATTTATGGGGGCACAGTTACAGAGACTTACTAAGACAAAGCCAAACAACACGTGGAATAGGTTTTCTGGGTTAAATAAATAGCTTAAGATTATGGTTTGGTGGGATAACTTTGTCAACTGGTATAACACGCTTCATAAAGTTAATGTTCTTTACCCTGGTTGGGTAAATAGTGTCTGAGGTCTTAAAAGCTTGCAAGTGGCCATCTAAAATATCATTTGATCTCTAGTCATCTTCAGTAAAAGAGAATGAAGGAACCAAAGACTCAAGGAAGAAACTAGTCCAGAGAACTAATAGACCAATAACCCCTGAAATGATCATCCTAAGACACCTTTGCAACCTAAAACTGAAACCACTCCCAGAGATCACCTTTCAGCCAAACAACAGACTTGATTATAAAATAAACACTATCGTGCATGAATAATGTGTCCTTTGAACAATTAACTATATGAGACCAAATGGTTAACATTTACCCAAAGCAAAGATGAGAAGACAAAGAGGTGAAGGGAAGCTAGATTAATGGAAAATTGCAAGCTATGTCATGATGAAACAATTTATATAAAAATTGTTAAATGGGAACCTACTTCACTATGAAAACTTTCACTGAATAAATAAATAAATAAATAAAAGGCTTTGCATGCCATTGAGTTGATTCTAACTCATAGTGACCTTTTAGGACAGAATAGAACTGCCCCAATAGGGTTTCCAATCTTTATGGAAGCAGACTGCCTCATCTTTCTCCTGCAGAACAGCTGGTGGGTTTGAACAACCAACGTTTTGGTTAGCAGCCCCGTGCTTTAACCACAGCACTACTGGAGCTTCTCATTGAGTGGCAGAAGTTTAAATTCTGGTTCCCTAAAGGGCATTGTGCAAAGATGGCCTCCTTTCCCCCAGACAAGTCCTTGTTCTGCAACAATGGCATCTGATCATTTTGGGGAAAACCAAACAATGGAGGGCCTATTTGGATGACAGTTAAACCTGTGACAACTGAGCAGGCATTGAACTTGTACAACTAAACACAGGCGAGTACAGTAGGAGGAGCACAGGGGACATAGTCACAGTCATAATGAATGATGGGTAGCATTTAGGAAAGGAGCCCTGGTGGTGCAGTGTTTAAGCTGTTGAATGCTAATTGAAAGGGTAATGGTTCAAATTCACCCTGTGGCTCTGCAGGAAAAAGACATGGCAATCTGGTCCCATAAAGATTATAGCCAAGAAAATCCTACAGGGCAGTTTACTCTGTCATATGGGATCACTGTAAGTTGGAATTGATTCAATGGCACCCAACGATAAGTATTGAGCACTTACTAAGAACAGAATCCTTGACATGCATTATACCATTCATTCTGCATAACATTCTATTTTTATTATATATGCTGCTCCTTATGTTATAAATGTTCCTCACACCAGCCCCAACTTAGCAAACCCCACATAGTTTTTTATTATAAGAATGAGTTTTACTATAAGGAAACTGTGGGACTTTTAAAGAGGTAAATGTCTTACTAATTATGTGGCCATATCTGCAAAGTGGGGGCAATTCGACCTCATAGAGTTGTTACAAGTATTCAGTGAGTTTTGTTTTTCTGGTTAGCACAGTGTCTTGCCTAAAGTGAAATATACAAGTACAGTTGATCCTCATTTTCATAAATTCTGTATTTGCCAATTTGTCTATTGGTTAAAATTTATTTGTAACCCCAAAATCAATACTTAAAGTGCTTTTACAGTCACCTGATGTGCATGTTTCTTGACTGGAGTGGAAAAAAGCAATACTTTACCTTCTTGTTTTGGCCCTCATATTGTTAACAATTATCCTTTGGCACAAATTATTTACTCTCAGCTACTGACTGAAAGGTTATTAGTTCGCATCCACCCAGCGGCACAGTGGAAGAAAAGTCTGTTGATCTACCTCCATAAAGATTACAGCCAAGAAAACCCTACAGAATACAGTTCTACTGTCTAACACATGGAGCTGCCTTGAGTCAGAACGGATTCAACAGCAACAGGTTTGGGTTTTTTTCATTTCATGGTCTATTTAGTGGCACTGTTTTGCATTTGTGCCTTTTATTGGTGATTTTACTGTTTAAAATGGCCCACAAGTGTAGTGTGGAAGTGCTGGTGGCTCTTCCTGGAACACTCTACCCACTAACATTCACAAGGCTGCCCCTGCTCCGTTCTTCATTCACATTTAACTCAAATATCACCGCCTCAAAGAGGCCTTCTCTGACTACCCAATCTAAGCTAGGTCTTCTCTCCAACTCTAATTACTCTCTATTTCATTATCTTGGTATTCTTCAGAGTACTTATCAATTTCTAAAATTATTTGGGTTATTTCTCTGTCTACCACCATTACCTGAATGTAAGCTGCAAAAGCAGTACTGTCTATTTTGTTCACTGCTATAACATCAGCATCTGAAAGAGTGTCCACTGAGAGTGGGTGCTGAACAATATATGTGGATGGAAAGAATAAAGGATAGAGGGAAGATGAAAAGAAAGAAAGGCATTCTCTATCTGAGAGATACATAAAGAAAAAAAATTCAACTGAGCTTGTGGCTTTGGTAGAGACAAGCATGGATCAATGAGGAAAGATGGGGACATCTGCCTAGCCACCAAGGTGCCCCCACATCCAGCAACATCTAAGGGAGGAGCTTCGAAGAGAACAGGTGAACATTTTTGAAGCTCTGAACTAGGGCAGTAGTCCTGGGACTAGAAGGAAGGGAGCCAACCATTCATTTCAAAGGCAGTCTGTAGGATTTGGCTCCTAGTTGTATGCACAGAAAGAGAGAAAGGAGGAATTAAAAATAATTCCGAAGTCTGTACCTGGGCAACTAGAAGAATGAACCTGAGAAGGAAGGGACACACAGAAGAAGAAGGTGATTTGGTTTGGGGCAAGATGAATTGGAGGCACCTGGATGACAATGGTAGGGAAATGTGGACTTGAATCAGGGGGGAGATGAAGCCAGTGGAGCCATCTACTAGAATAACTAACGTCAGAGAAGGTCAGAGAAGTAGCTCATTTCACCAAGGCAGAGGCTGCTGAAGGAGGAAAGAGAGCTGGACAAGGGGAATGGAGAATGCACATACCTGTGGCTAGAGGTGGGGTAGGACTAGGAACCAAACCAAAACTCACTACCATTGAGTCAATTCTGACTCATAGGACCCTGTAGGACAGAGTAGAAGTGCCCCATAGGATTCCCAAGGCAGAAACAGACTGCCACATCTTTCTCCTAAAGAGCAGCTGGTGGTTTGGAACCACTGACCTTTTGGTTCGTAGCTGAGTGCTTTAACCACTGCACCATCCGAGCACCTTAGGAGTAGGAAAAAGGACCCAAAAAAGGAGGCTGAGGTAGAGAGGATGTAATCCGAGGTGGAAGAGAACAGTGGCATTGTGAAACTAAGGGAGAAGCTTGATTTCCTGAGAGGGTAGGAGGAATGAGTTCAGACAAGTGGTGCCAAAAGCTGCAAACAGGTCAAGGGAAATGAGCATAGACAATGCATTGCCAAGGTCATTGGTACTCTATGTGAGAAGAGCTTCAGGACATTAGTGGGAATAGAAATCTCCTGTTACGCAGTCCACTGTCTATGCAGGCATCCAGCTGGACCCATTTGCATCACCCCTGTGGGAGTCAGTGGGAACTAAGGCAAAAATACTAATACTCATGCTGCTTGCCATGTCATTAGTGATAAAGTCCCTTGTTTCTGACCCAGGGTCTTGGATCTTCTACTAATATCCATGAAACTGTGACAGCCTAAGTGGTAGGGTAAAATCTCAGACGCTGCACGGTTCTCAAAATCACGATGCTCTTCTAGAACTTTGCCATTATCCCATCAAAAGGTAGAGTCCAATTCCCATTCCCTGGTGTCTGGGTAAGCTTTTGACTTACATATAACTAACAGAATGCAACAGGATTATGCTGCGTCACTTCCAAAGCTAGGTCATAAAAGGCAGTACAGCTTCTGCCCTATTAGCTGAGACACACACTGGAGCTTTTAATTGTAAACAGGCTGACCACCTAGAAGCCACCATAGTGGGAGGAAGCCCAAACTAGCAAAAGATAACATGCAGAAGATCTAAGAGTGCACAATGCCCAGACAGTCTCCCATTGCTCCATCTGACAACAAAAACCCAATTTTATCCACAAAACTTGATTTCAAATAACTTCATGGACTTTTGGTTTTCTCAAAATGTCTCACCCATTCTCAAAGGGTGATTTACCACTAGTGGACATGGTCAAAAGAACATACCTAGAGATGTGAACATATTGTATGGCGGAAGCCAACAATTTAACTGAGCTACAATCTCTCGACTATTAAAGTGATTATAAATAAATAAATAAGCCCTAAGTTTGACAATCTAATCTCCTGGCAAGGCTATGGGGAAACAGGTACTCTCACACATTGCTGGTGGTAATGGGAGCTCTGGTAGCATAGTGGCTAAGACACTTGCCTGCTAACCAGACAGCTAGCGGTTCAAACCCACCAGCCACTCCTCGGAAGGAAGGTTGGGCAATCCTACTTCCGTAGTGATACTGCCTCGGAAACCCAAGGAGGGGTCGCTATGAGTCGGGGCTGACTCGACAGCACATAACAACAACAACAACAACAATGCAAGATGCTACAAGATCTGCAGAGGGAATTGGCAGCATCTACCAAAATGACATTTGCATTCAGCTTTTGGCTCAGCTATCCCACTTTTAGCAATCTACCCAAAGGTAGAATTCAAAATAAATAAATAAATGAAACAGAAAATAGAAAGACAACAGAAAAATATCAACAAGACTAAAAGTTAGTTTTTTGAAAAGATTAATAAAATTAACAAACCACCGGCAAATTTAACAAAGGAAAAGAGGAAGAGAATACAAATAACAGGAATAAGAAATGAAATGAGTGACATCACAACAGAACCAACTAAAATAAAAAGGATAATATCAGGATACCATGAAGAACTGTATTCTGACAAATTTGAAAATCTGGAAGAAATGGACGGATTTCTAGAAATACACTACTTACCTAAACTAACACAGACTGAGGTGGAAAAGTTGAACAGATCCATAAGAAAAGAAATTGAACAGGTCATAAAAAAATTATCAACAAAAATAAGTCCTGGCCCAGATAATTTCACCAGAGAATTCTACCAAACATTCAAGAAGAACTGACACCAATCCTACTCAAACTATTCTAAAACATAGAAAAGGATGGAATCCTCCCTAACTCATTTTATGAAGCAAGCATAACCTTG
>NW_006923009.1:82404-83858 GCF_000298275.1 Orycteropus afer afer | reverse complement strand
AGAGCTTCCACCATTTACCATTTACAATAGCTACCAAGAAAATAAAATATTTGGGAATAAATCTTACCAGGGACACAAAAGACCTATACAAAGAAAGCTATAAAGCACTGCTTCAAGAAACGATAAAAGATCTACAGAAACAGAAGAACATACCATGCTCATGGATAGGAAGATTGAACATTGTCAAAATGTGAATTTTACCCAAAGAAATCTATACATTCAATGGAATCCCAATCCAGATCCCATCAACATTCTTTAAGGATATGGAAAAACCAATCACTAACTTTACATGGAAAGGAAAGAGATCTCGGATAAGCAAAGCACTATTGAAAAGAAGAACAAAGTAGGAAGTCTCACACTGCCAGATCTCAAACCTACTGTTCTGGTTACCTAGTGCTGCTCTGACAGGAATACACCAGAAATGGAATGGCTTTAACAAACAGTTTATTCTTACAATTTGGAGGCTTTAAGTCTAAGTTCAAAGTGCCAAGGCTCTAGGGGCTGGGAAAAATTCCTCAACCTTGGGCTTCAGCTCTGCCTCCTGCTCTTAGCCCACTGAAGCTAGAGGCTTTTCTTCACTCCGACAGTTGCTGGCTGCTGAGACTGACAAGCCCAAGGTTGTCAAATAAAAAGGCACAGTCCCAATGTTACCAAACCACATGGCAGGCCATTAATTCAAATCCATTGGCAGTCCCAAGGTTGGCAGAGCATGGCAGGCTGCTGAACAACAACACGACTACATGCAGGGTTCAAGCATGCCAAAAACTAGAGACCATTCCCCAAGGCTTTTCCTTATAGACAGGAAGCAGACTACATCCCTAGGGCAGCTACTCAGCTGCTCACAGTAGATTCCACCATGGAGTTGATTAGCAGTCTCATCATGGGGGATACTACATTCAGCTGCTCAGTCACTCAACCAGGCCCAGTCAAGTTGACACACAAACTTAACTACCACACCTACAATATAGCCACAGTAGTCAAAACAGCCTGGTATTGGCATAATGACAGACACATAGAGCACTGGAACAGAAATGAGAACCCAGAAATAGATCCACTGACCTATGGTCAGCTCATCTTTGACAAAGGGCTAAAATCCATTAAATCAAGAAGAGATTATCTGTTTTATAAATCGTGCTGGCAAAACTGAGTATCCATTTGCAGAAAAATGAAACAAGATCTGTACCTCACACCATACATAAAAACTAACTCCAGGTGGATCAAAGACTTAAATGTGAAACATAAAACTATAAAGTTCCTCAAGGAAAAACTAGAGGCAAGAGCTCTGGTGGTGTAGTGCCTAAGGCATTTGACTGCTAACCAGAAGGCTGCCCATTCAAACCCACCGGCCACTCCTTGGAAGGAAGGTTGAGCAATCTACTTTCATAGTGATACTGCCTTGGAAACCCAAGGAGGGGTCATTATGAGTTGGATATGACTCAATGGCAGTGAGTTTG
>NW_006923009.1:45738-49232 GCF_000298275.1 Orycteropus afer afer | reverse complement strand
TGTGAAAGACTGCCAGTGAAATGCTGCCCCCTGAGCTGGCTAAAGGAGACCTGGTGATGCAGTGATTCAGTGTTCAACTGCTAACCAAAAGGTCAGTGATTGGACCTATCAGCCACTGCACGAGAGAAAGATGTGGCAATCTGCTTCTGTAAAGATTACAGCCTTGAAACCCTGTGAGGCAGTTCTGCTCTGTTCTATAGGGTTGCTGTGAGTCAGAAGCAACTCAAAGACAATGATTTTTTTGTTTTGTTTTTGGTGAAAGAACTGTGTTTTGCTTCTCTACAGTTGCTCTAACAGAAAACACCACAAATGTATAGCTTTCACAAGCAGGGATTAATTCTCTTACAGTTTAGGAGGCTAGAAGTCTGAGTTCAGAGTACTAACTCTAGGGACTGGGTGAAAGTCCCTCATTCCTGGGCTTCAGCTCAGCCTCTTGCTCCTGGCCCACTGAACCTGGAGGCTTCTCTTAACTCAGGTAACTGCTGCTGGCTGCTGAGGCTGATAATCCCAAGGTCGACAAGTGAAATGTCACAGTCCCAAGATTAGCAGACAACACAGCAGGCCACTATTTCAAGTCCATTAACAGTCCCAAAATTTGCAGACAACATGACAGGCCTTGAGATGACAACTCAGCCAAATGCAAGATCCACATGTGCCAAAACCTAGAGGCCTTTCCCAAAACTTGTTATATACTGGAAGCAGACCACATCCCTAAGGCAGCTACTCAGCTACTCTAGTAGATCCCACCATAGAGTTGATTACCAGTCTCATCGTGGGGAATAACTATATCCAGCTGCCCAACCACTCAAAACCAGGCCCAGCCACGCTGACACATAACCTTAACTACCACAAGCTAGTAGAGCCATGGTAACCCACAGGCCATTTTAATTGTGGCAGTTGCCTGCATTCACGAAGTTTCAGGCACACAGCCTGTTGGGTAGGTCACTTCATTGCCTAAATCTGGGATAGTTAAATCAAGGGTTGTAAGTCATCAGTGGTTTGGTAGTAGAATTCTCACCTTCCATCCAGGAGACCTAGGTTCAATCCCTGGCCAGTGTGTCTCAAGTGCAGCCTTCACTCATCTATCAGTGAAGGTTTTCTGTTATGATGCTGAACAGGTTTTGGGGAGAAAGGTAGAACCAGGCAGTGTTTCATTCCACTGTGCATGGAGCTGACTCAGTGGCAGCTAACAGTAAATCAAAGATGATGAGAATGTTTTTTGCTCCTACCCCCCCAAACAAAACCTACATCAAACATTGTTTCTGACACTTAGGAGCTGTAACCCGGTGGGTGCCTAGAGCTCCTTAGACTCCCCATCTATGAAATGGAAATAAGAATGGCACCTGCTTCACAATGTTGTCGTGAAGAAAGGAAAGTGTATGGAAAGTGCTTATCGTAAGCCATGACACACAGCAAGTGTTCAAGCAATGATACCTCTTATTTTAGTCTTAAAAAATCTTTTATCATTGTTACATTCAGAACTGACTGGGACAGTTGGGTCGTCTTTTACAAAATTTTAATTTGCTGTTTGCTTAATTATAAGCAATTAAGCTAGACTTCCAATCATTGAAGAGGTGTGGTATGTCTTATCTCCTTTCACCTGCCCTTACGTGCTCACTCACAATGTGCTTAAAGTCCCGGCATCCTCAGGGGAGGACAAGAAAGGGGGTGGGGGGCAAGCTAAGGTACCCCCAGTGAAGCTCTGAAAGTACATAGGCCTCATTTCCTTTCTCTGGCCAGAGAGGCACAGCTTACAGGCAGTTTCTATGTAGACACAGCTGCATTTTGCACCCAGATGACAGTAAAAACCGTCTGGGGCTAAGGGTGTTGTTCAGCCCTTCGACAGCAGCCTTCCTGATAAAGAGTGGGTCTGATGGGCCTTTGTGTACATGGGCAGGCCTATTAGGTAACGGAACCAAACTTACTGCCAGTGGGTTCTGACTCATAGCCACCCCCACTGGGTTTCCAAGGCTGTAAATTTTTATGGAAACAGACTGCCTCATCTTTCATCAGCTTTAACCACTGCACCAATATAGCTCCTTGGCCTATTAGGTAGGCATTACTATGTTACAGATAAGAAGACTGAGTTCAGAAAGGTTGAGTAAGGTGCTCAACATTACATTGCAATACATTATGACACCAAACTTGAACCCAGCACTGCTTGACTTCAGAGGTCATATTCTTAGGATTTTATCTATTTATTTATTTATTCTGATTCGACTGTTCAATTTCATGGTTCAAGATTTGGAAAATTATTACAGTATGTTCAGAGAAAATTATGTCACTCACCACTGTGCCCCAACCACCCACTTCTCTCTCATAGGCAGCACAAATCATTAGATTTGTGTGATATTCCAGAGACAGTTTGTGAATTCTTGTTGCTATACAGGTGACAAAAGGAGCTCTGGTGGCACAAAGGTTAAGACATTCAGCTGCTAACCAAAAGATTGGTGGTTTGAAGTCACCAATGCTCTGGGGGAGAAAGATGAGGCAGTCTGCTTCCTTAAAGATGCCAGGCTTGGAAACACTGTGGGGCAGTTCTGCTCTGCCCTATGAGTCAGAAGGGACTTAATGGTTCATTAGGTTTTGGTTTCACGTAAATGACAGCAGACTGCACTGATCCTCACACTCCCTACTTCAGACAGTGTCTTGTGGCTCACTCCCCGCCAGTACAAAAAGCTTTCCTGTTGTGCCTCAGGGCTACAGAGGACCTCCCACGAGGGGCCCAGATTCTTTCTGCAGGTCCTCTGCCAACAAGACGTGAACCTTGTTTCCAGCTTCTTCACTCAGCAAACCCCACCCCCTGCCAAGGGATCCTGAGTCTTTCTTTTGGTAATTAGGTTCCTTTAAGTTGCAAGAAGCAGCCACATGCTCAAGTTACCTTAACCAGTGGGAGCTTATTGTGAAGAAAAATAGTGGCTGTCCAGTTGATTCTAACTCATAGGAATCCTATAGGACTTAGTAGAACTGCCTCCTAGTTTCCAAGGCTGTCATCTTTTATGGAAGCAGGCTGTCATATCTTTCTCCAGCGGAGTGGCTGGTGGGTTCCAACCAGTGACTTTTCTGTTAGCAGCCAGTGCTTAACCCCTTAACCCCTGTGCCCCCAGGGCTCCTTTTATTGTGAAGACACACCAGAAAGGATCCTGGAAAACAGCCTGAGAGCGGCAGGAGGCAGCACAGCTCTGGCAGCCAGGCTCTCGGCACCAGGTTTCCTCTGTGACGAGTTCCATATTAAGGTGACTGAGTGCCCTTGACTGTGTGCTGAGGCCCTCACCCCTGACAGTTGTTGGTTGCCCTCTCAATGAATCCTGAACATCCTGACTGGCAGGGTCTCCAGCACTTGGCATCTTGGGCAGGTGTAGGGAGCTGCTGGCTGGTTATCTGTAACCCTCATCCCACCAGGAGTGGCTAGGGACATAGGGCCTAGTGGTAGCGTGTGCATCAGGGCTCATTTCCTTATGTGCTAGAGGAAAAAGACCCCAGATTCAAACATG
>NW_006923009.1:8441-9657 GCF_000298275.1 Orycteropus afer afer | reverse complement strand
CAGTGCATTTCCACCTGCTGTTCCCTCTGTCCGGCTGCTCCCGCTCCAGATAGCTTTGTGGCGTCCTCCTTCATCTCACTTCCTCAGGAAAGATTACGCCCGATTTTAAACAACAGCCCTCTCCCCGCATCTCCCAGGATTACTCCTCTAGAATATAAACTCTTTGAGGGCAGGTCTTCCTCCCTTCCTGCCTTCCTTCCCCATCTCTTTCTTTTTTTAATTGAAGTGAAATTCACATAACATAAACTTAAGCATTTCAACAACTCAGTGGACTTTATAGTACGTTCACAATTTTGGGGCAATCACTTCTATCGAGTTCCAAAACACACTCATCACCACAAAAGGAAACCTCATACCCTGTAAGCACTTGCCCTTCAACCCCCTTTTCCCTTAGACCTTGGCACCCACCAGTCTGCTTTCTGTTTCTATGGATTTACCTATTCAGAGTATTCCATTTAAATGGAATCATACAAGTATCATTGTAGCAGGAATAAGTGTGCCATTCCTTTTTAGGGCTGAATAGTATGCCATTATATGGACAGACAACAGCTAGTGTACTCATTCATTAATGGACATTTGGGTTGTTTCTGCCTTTTGATTATTGTGAATAATGCTGCAATGAGCATTTGTGTACAAGAATTTCAGTACCTGTTTTCCATTCTTTTGGGTATATAGTACACAGGTTTCCTTTTTTGTATTGTACACTGCTATATCCCTGGTTCCCAGACCCAGCACACAATAGGCTCAGGAAATATTTTTTAAATAAATTAATCAAACAAAAATTACATATGGTGTTTGAAAATTGGTATTACCATTTCGACAGCTCACAAAAAGGAAAAGTTTAAAAGTTGTTGAATGTCATTAGTGACTTTTACCCATTGTCCTCCATGGAATATTAATACTATGAATGCTTACAACAAGCATCTCTAAAAAGGTTTAACACACACACACACACACACACACACAAACAAACCCTGTTGCTGTGATGTCATTTCTGACCCATAGTAGAGTAGAACTGTCCCATAGGGTTTCCAAGGCCGTAATCTTTACAGAAGCAGACTGCCATACCTTTCAAGGGCTTCAAACAAGTTCATTCTGGGTTGATCTCCTGCTGAGAATTTACATTTCCATCCAGATATACTGAATCATAACCTACATTTTAACAAAATCCACAGGTTATTCTTGAATTCAAGACCTTGTTAAAATGCAGATTCCA
>NW_006923009.1:0-7556 GCF_000298275.1 Orycteropus afer afer | reverse complement strand
ATTGGCTTCTTGTCATAGTGTTTTGGCTACAAGTAACACTTCTGTCTAAAGATAGCTTAACAACAGAGACATTTAGTTATTGCACATGAAGACTTAAGAAAAAATCTTAAGGTTGGTTTGGCAGCTCAATGATATCATCAAGGACCCAGGCTCTATCTTCTGCTGTTCTAGAGGGTGTTTCCCCGCCCCCCTCAGGCTTATCACTTCATGGATGCAAGATGGCTGCCACAGCTCCAAGCATCACACCTCATATTCCTGCATCCAAAGACTGAACAGAAGGAGGCAGGGAAAAGAGCTCTTCCTGTATGTCCTTCCTTTTAGTGAGGAAGAAAATCTTTCCTAGACGCTCTCCAGCAGACTTCCCCTGAATCTCATAGATTAAGACATGCCCTTTTTTAGCATTGCAGGCTGGGAATATCTGACACATTCAATCTCTAGTGGGGCTTTTCCAACAGGGATGAATATTCTGTACTACCATTAATCTATGCAACCACCTCTCTGATACCAGGTTCTCTGTCATCCACTAGCCAATCTTCCAAAAGGGGCACCTGTCTGTGCCCAAGCTGTCCTTTCTTAGTTACTTTTTAATGTCCCATGACATGCTTAGAGCCTCCCGGAGGAGACGAGTCCCTATAGGGGTGATGGCATGGGTGGTGGGGAACATTCTACACTTGTGCCTGGGCACTGCTGACTGGAGAATTTGCTCTGGAGCCATCTCCTTGCTACCCACCTGCCACGCCAAGATCGTGAGCCACCCTTGCTCCCCTTTATGTAAGTAAACAATCATACCAGAGCATCGAATCAGCTTCTTCAGACCCTCACATCACAATGATTACTTGCTAGAAAAATACCCTAAGTGTGAGTTCAGGCTGAGTACACAGCCCAAGTCATAGCCCGGATATAAAACAGAGCTGGCTGCTGAGAATGCTGGTGGGTGGGAGCCAGTCCGTAGTAAACAGGCAAGACTGGTTGCTGCTCTTTTATTTGGGACCCACTTTTCTTATGGCCAAACAGTAGGAACATTGCTTCTACATGGAAAAGTAGATTTGAATAATGCCACCAACTATATTTAGTTCCATTTCCTTTTCTTTCAAAATAGTCCAAACACTTGCAGTAAATTTAAGAGTGGGTAATTAAGCACACTAGATAAAAATGTACGGCATAAATGAAAAAAGAATACTAAACAGAATATAAAATAAATCACAACTACACTATACACACAAACTCACTTTATATAACCATATACACACATATGTCATATATTATATTAAAAAATATATATAGTTATGTGGGATTATTTTAACTGTTTTCTGTTGGGGAAACAGAACTGAATGATAACTTTGTTGCTGTTGTTATGTGCCATCAAGTTGGACCCGACTCATAGCGACCCCTCCTTGGGTTTCCGAGGCGGTATCACTATGGAAGTAGATTGTCCAACCTTCCTTTCGAGGAGTGGCTGGTGGGTTTGAAGTGCCAGCCTTCTGGTTAGCAGTCAAGTGCCTTAGGCACTATGCTACCATTGATAACTAACTTAATTCAATTTGGCTTTAGGCACATTCAAGCAAAATTTTCCTCAGGCCTCATTCACTCCCTCACACTAAGGCTCTTCCAGGCCCCAATAAACAGTCCTGCGTTACAACAGCTGCCTAAAGAGGTAATTTAGCTCCAAGAGTAAAAGTGAGCTGGTGGGATCCAGGAAAGAAGCAAGGAAAAGGACAGGTTGGTCTCCATTTTTAAATATATGTCATGTGTTAACAGGTCAGAAGTTTCTCTTACTAAACATATTTGATGTGATTCACGCAATTTACTAGGATTGTATGGACACATGTAGCTATAGAGCAGCACAACAAAGAAAATGCATACTCTAGATACAGGATTTCAGAAAACTCAGCTCCTAAATTCCTTTGTCTATATAAGTATGAAAGGAGCTCCAGTGGTGCAGTGGTTAAGGCATTCAGCTGCTAACCAAAGGGTCAGTGGTTCAAACCCACCAGCTGCTCTGTGGGAGAAAGACAATGCAATCTGCTTCTGTAAAGATTTACAGCCTTGAAAACCACATGGGGCAGTTCTACTCTGTCTTACAGGGTCATTATGAGTCAGAATCGATTCAGTGGCAGTGGGTTTGTTTTTGGAAGGTGTACAATTATGACTTCTTGAGAGTTTATTGGAAAAGCTGAAATGCTCATGTTTCTAGATCTAATTCTCGGATATTCTGCAACAGGAAATTTGTTAAAATAAACTTGCAACAGCCCATTTATCTGCTGGCTGGTTTCCCCTGTTACAAAAGAATGGCGCACTTTAGAACCTAAGAGAAGCCTCCTGAAGACAGTTCCTGCAACAACATTTACAGCTCACTTGGTCCTGTAACAACATTTACAGCTCACTTGGTCCTGCTTTTCAGAGTTGAACTTACTGAGAAAATGGGCAAGAATCAATCCGAAGTGCTTGCTTTTTGTTATTCAAGACAACATATATTGCAAATGCATGAAAAATAAAAAATCAGTTTTCGTTAGCAGCCTAAGTCAAATCAATGTTTTTCAAATTTTGGGGGCCATGACCCACAGTAAGAAATACATTTCATATAACAAAGTTTCACAGAACAACATGTATTCTTCCCACTTGGGAAGCACATTAATTTCTTCTTCTGTCTGTTCTGCTGGTTTCTCTGCCTTCCCTTCCCGGTTTCATTCTTTCTTCTTTAACTAAGTGCCCAAAGAAACCACCCCTATTGGTCTCACAGCTTCCTAATGGATCTTGTTCTGTAGTTTGAAAAACACTGGATTAAATGGTGATTATAAATTAACAAGGATTAACACAAAAGATACTTTTAAAGTCATTTATAATATCTATTTATAATATCTGTGTTGAGAGGATAAAACTAATTCCCATGTTACTGACTGTAGTAGCAGGCTTTTGTGGGACTTTATTACTTCTTCTTTTACTTAAACCCAAACTTTCTCTACACACATACATATACATATATGCTTTAATTAAAAGAATACTACTAAACTCAAAGACATTCTCACTGTAACAAATGCACACCTTGTAGACCACTGCTCACTTCCCACCCTGGACTTCCTCCCAGTGGTAACTACTTACCAGGGCATTTGCATATAAGTATATGCATAAGCACGTATATATATAAGTACAGAAGGAGTTGTGTCCTGTGTTTTAGTAATATAGTCACGTTGTGATACTGCTCTTTAATTTGCTTTTTTCATTTATTAACTTTAGTACTAGCTAACACTTAATGGGGAGCTCTGGTAGCATAGTGGCTAAGACACTTGCCTGCTAACCAGACGGCTGGCGGTTCAAACCCACCAGCCACTCCTCGGAAGGAAGGTTGGGCAATCCTACTTCCGTAGTGATACCGCCTCAGAAACCCAAAGGAGGGGTCGCTATGAGTCAGGGCCGACTCCACGGCACATAACAACAACAACAACAACACTTAATGAGCATACAAAAGCACATATTCAGATCCTTTGGGAGAATTTATTGAAATGTTAAATTAGATTGATAGTAAATTATTTCGTGGAAAGTAACCAACACTTTTGAACGTTTAAATTCCTAAGCTATCTAGCTTTTGTCTGCAAACATGAATGCAATGCTCTCTTCTATTTGTTTGATTTATCTGAGACATGCTTCCCTCCATGTTAGTGGTTCTGTTTGTTGAGTTTGGTGCCCCTCATTCACTATATTGGTTTCCTTCAAATGTCTGGGGACTCCTGGATGAACACTTACCTCTGTACTCAAAATCCTCTAGGTCTGCCTGGGAGCACTATCTGTTCAGCAGACTGCCTTCGGCAAACGGGCAGTGGGCTAGACTCCTTCCTCTTCTTCCTGGGCACCATAACTCCTCTGAACCCTCCCCTGCTTCAAGGGTACAAGTATTCACATTGTCCTGCCTGTATCTCCCTAGAGTTTTGGTGGCACAGCAGTTTAGCATTCAGCTTCTAAACAAAAGGCTGGCAGTTCTAACCCACCCCATGGCTCCGCGGAAGACTCTGCTTCTACGAAGATTGTTGTTGCTGTTGTGTGCTGTTGATTCCAAACCATAGTGACCCAATGGGACAGAGTAAATATTACAGTCTTGGAAACCCTAGGGGCAGTTCTATTCTGTTACATGGGGTCAGTCTGAGTCACAATTGACTTGAGGGCACTTGAGGGTTTTCACTAGCAGCAGACTCATCTCCTTCTTGCAAAATTATTAAGAAATGAGAAAAATGAATAACCTATCACCAAAAATAGATGTGAAACTAAAGAGAAGTTCATCCACTAAGTTGTAGTTCTTTGATCCTCAAACTCCAGAGAAATAATAACAAGCACCACAAAATAGTATCAGGTCATTCAACAAAATCTCAGTGAAGACATGGAAAGAAAGAGAAAGCTACATTATCTGAATGTGCAGATCTTCTAATTCCACCTTCACACACTGTGTTAGATGGGACTCAAGGTTGTCACAAACCCAACTGGACCCTCCTTGAGCAATGAAAGGTATTTATTGACTCCTGTAACTTCAAAGTCCAGGGGCACTTTGGGCTTCAGGCAATTCTGAATCCAGGAGCTCAAAGTGTGTCAGCAGGAATCTATGGGTTTCCATTTATTTAGCAGGCTCCCCGCTACCCCGGTGATGTCAAGGTAGTTACCTCCTTCTCTGGGCTGTTACCCAATTCTCTCTCCCAGTGGAAAGACAAAGAAAGGCCTCTTTCCCAATATTTCCAGAAAAACTCTTAGGACTGCATCATATGGGGCCTGGTGTGGGATGGGTCCCCATCCCTGCCCCAATCACTTTAACCCGCTCCAGTTGTTCGAGACTGGTCAGGGGCCCAACCCTGAGCTGAGGTGCTGGGTCAACACCAACTAAACCACGATGAGAATGGTGGATGGGTAGTTCTCCCAAGGAAAACTGGGGCACCATAACACAAAGAGGAGGTGGTCGATCTGGACTGACAAAAACAACTGACATCCACTACACTGGAGCCCTGGTGGTGCAACAGCTAAACCCTCAGCTGTTAACTGAGCCACTCCCTGGGACAAAGGGTAGGATGGGGAGGAGGATGGTGGTGAGATCTACTGCTTCTTAACTAGGGGCAGCACTACAGCCTTGGGGGCGTCTGGAAACGTGGGGAGGTTTTGTTTGTTTTTGTTGTTACAGTGACTGGGTGGGACCTTCAAGGCACAGGGCAATTGCACGCAGCAAAGAACTGTTACATGACAAATGGCAAGAGTACCCATCTTAGAGAAACACAGAAGACCACCTCATGGGACCTCTGCCAGACTGGAGAGAGGCGGGGATGAGAGGTGGAGACTGCAGCGACATCAGCAAATAGATGATCCCAGAGTCCATGCGACAGACCAGATGACGTGCAGTGAGAGAGCATTCTGAAAACGCAGCAATATTGGTGTGGTTCTCAAATTAACCAAAAGAAACCAAACTCACTTCCATGGAGTCAGATCTGACTCATAACGACCCCTCCTTGGGTTTCCGAGGCGGTATCACTACGGAAGTAGATCGTCCAACCTTCCTTCTGAGGAGTGGCTGGTGGGTTTGAACCACCAGCCTTCGGTTAGCAGTCAAGTGCCTTAGGTACTACGCTACCAGAGCTCCCGGTTCTCAAATTAGGAAACAATAAAAAGGCAAGAAAAATAAAGCAGACAACAACATCAAAAATACAAAGAGAAAACAGGAGTCTGATCAATGTTTTGTCTCCTTGCAACTCTCATGTGGAGTTGAAGCAGAGTGAGGAGGCTGACTAAACGGGGCCAACACCAAGTACCACATTATAGCTGAAGAGGTGATTTTCCTGGTCAGGAAGAGCTGAAACCGTGTGTCTGGCTGCAAAGATAAGGGCTTTCCAAAATCATTTACTTCCAAAAAGAAATTCTGATACAAGGGCAAGCAGCCAATTCAAATGTGGAAAGCTACGACCATGGAACAATTTTACACTTCCTTTCAACTTAAGTACCTAATTACACAGCCCCGTTCCGAATGAACACTAACTCTTCTCAAGCAATCAATTCATATATTCCAATGTTCGTGTCTCCTAAACTGCAGTATTACCCCAGAAAGAGAGCAAGGAATCTGATACAGCTGACCCAGCCACTAAAATAATTTAAGAGGCCGAGGCAAGAAAGATGTTAGAGTAGCCCCTAGTTATATGAAGGAGTCATGCTTCTTATATCGAGTAGAGATCATAACCTCCCAACATGGAGCTGTAACAATCTGAAGCAAAAAGACAACCGTGTCCTCTAAGAAAATGGAAATGAGAAATACAGACATATTGTGAAAAATGAGAAAGAAACCAGAATGCCAAAAAACCCAGAAAAAGAAACTGTTGTCATTTGTCGGCTATTGTCAAAGGGTATCTTGTGACTCTGGGGCTGCAGAGCCAGCCAGTCATGTGTCAAACATTGCTTCAAATACCAGCCAATTTTTTTGGGGGGGAAGGAGGACATTTTATTGTGATTTGGGTGAAAGTTTACAGAGCACATTAGTTTTCCATCCAACAATTTATACACATTTTGTTTTGTGACATTAGTTGCAATGTCCTCAGTGTAACAGAACTCCTTCTACTTCCTCTCTGGGCTCTCTGCTTCCATTCGCCCATCGTTCCTGCCCCTTCCTGCCTTCTGAACTGTTTCTGGGCAGATGCTGCCCTTCTGGTCTCCTATGGTTGATTGGTCTGAGGAGCATGTTCCTCACAGGTGTTGCGTACTGTTTGGCTGAAAGGTGATCTTTGGAGGTGGGTTCCATTCCAGGTTTGAAGAATGAAATGCCAACCAATTTTATAAACACAGGATATTATGAAGATATCAGGGCATAAGAAACTGCATAAAAAACCAGTAATAAAGTTTCCAAATGACTAATTCTGCCTGGATCTTTACGGGTGTTTGCAGGAGGGCACTAAGTATGTTTGCCCTCAAGTGCAGAGTCCAGCACATATCCTGGCAAAGGATCCATGCAATATATTCATCCACTCGAGAAACAGAAACAAGTAGCTGCTGGAATGTGCCAAGCACTGTGGAGGAAATTAGGGTTACAGAGAGATGAGCAAGACCACTGTTGGGGTGACTCTGGAAGTGTGTACATTAGAGGCTACACTGGGTTCCCTTTGTTACTAAAATAAAATCTAAGTTCCTCCCTCCGTCTCTAAGACCCTGCCTCATTTGCTTCTGTCCAAATCTCCCTACTAAGCTATGAAGCCCTGGTGGCACAAGGTTAAGGACTACCCACCAGCAGCTCGACAGAAGAAAACACCTTGCAATCTGCTTCCCTAAAGACTGCAGCCTAGGAAACCCTAAGGGGCAGATCTACTCCATCCTACAGTCACTGTAAGGAGTTCTGGTGGTACAGCGCCAAAGGCATTTGACTGCTAACCAGAAGGTTGGTGGCTCACACTCACCATGTGCTCCACGGAAGGAAGATGGGGCAATCTACTTCTGTAAAGATTTACTCCCTTGGAAATCCATTGGGGGTCACTATTAGTGGGAATCCACTCGATGGCAGTGGGTTTGTTTGGGTTTTTGGTTATAGGGTCATTATGAGTTGGAATCAT
>NW_006923008.1:98452-99006 GCF_000298275.1 Orycteropus afer afer | reverse complement strand
GAAACAGTAATTATCAATGCATATTGATTTAATTTTTATCAAATTCAGATTGAAGGAGTGGTAAAAATATTCATATTATTAATTTTTAGCATTAGTGATTTATACATAAATTAGAAAATGATCCTATTGACTTGTATTTTTTGTAGATATTTAAATATTATTCTACCATTGATAGCGTTGTACTTCAGGATAGGTACAGAAATCTTTTCAATGATAAATGCAATGCCATTTCTCATCAATTTATCATTCCCAGCACAATAGACCACATGATTGTCCAATTCAAAATGGCCAAAAAGAGTACATTTCAGTTAATTAATGCCTAGGATACTGATTTTCAAGAGTTCCATTTCATACTTGTTAATTCTAATTTTCCTCAATTCTTCCTACATGCATTCCACTTTCTAATAATTGATAGATGTCTGTAGCTGTTTCTTATTATTTTGAGTCATGCCACATTGGCAAATGAAGGTTCTGAAAACTTTACTCCAACTAGGCAGCACTTCCCTAGTTGTATTTTGAGTATCTCCCATCCTGAGAAGCTCATCTTCCAGCAC
>NW_006923008.1:96187-97157 GCF_000298275.1 Orycteropus afer afer | reverse complement strand
GCAAAACATTTCTTGCTGAAAGTGAAGAGAACTTGAAGTACTTACTGATGAAGATCAAATATTACAGCCTTCAATATGGATTATACCTAAACATAAAGATAACCAAATTCTCAACCAGACCAATAAGCAACATCATGATCAATGTAGCAAAGATTGAAGTTGTCAAGAATTTCATTTTACTTGGATGCACAATCACAGTCCAATGGATTACTTCCACAGTCAATGGAAACAGCTGTGAAGAAATTAAATGACATGTGTATTGGACAATCTGCTGCAAATCACCAGTTTTATGGGTTTAAAAACAAAAGTATCATCTTTAAGACTAAGGTGCTCCTGATGTTCAGTCACCTCTTATGCAATCTAAAGCTACACAATGAATAAGGAAGACTGAGGAATAATTGATGCTTTTAAATTATGGGATTGGCAAAGAATATCGAACATACCATGGACTGCCAGAACAAACAAACATATCTTAGAAGTACAGCAAGAATGCTCCTTAGATGTGAGGATCATGAGACTTTGTTACATGTAATTTGGACATAATATCAGGAGGGACCAGACTCTGTAAAGGACATCAAGCTTGGTAAAGGAGAGGGTCAACAAAAAGAAGAAGACTTTCAATGAGATGGATTGACCCAGTAGCTGCAATAATGGGCTCAAATAGAGCAAAGGTTGTGAAAATGGCACAGGACAGTGTTGTTTTGTTCTGTTGTACATAGGGTCACTGTGATCCAGGACTATTCAATGGCACCTAATAGCAACAACAACTAATTTTTTATTATGTCCATCACTGACACTTCAGATTGGCAAAGACATTGACATCATCCAAAAGCACATAGTACACTCTTGTGCTGAAACTGTAAAATACCTCTAGCTTCTTCATTTGTGCATTGTCTATTGGATGTCAGTGTGTTTCCTTTCTTAGGCTTTTGGGATATTTCAAGTCTTCCCCACCTCAGTACATTATTTG
>NW_006923008.1:91845-92978 GCF_000298275.1 Orycteropus afer afer | reverse complement strand
TATTCATAAAATAAATTTAGAGACCTACTACCAGCTTTTTGCTGCAACATTGTGCTGGATAAACTCTAAGATGGTCCCAGTATTCCCACCTCCTGGTTTTTATGAACTTACATAATATAATTTTATACCCCAGAGTGTGATTCAGAGCTCTGGTGGTGTAGTGCCTAAGGCATTTGACTGCTAACCAGAAAGCTGGCAGTTCAAACCCACCAGCTACTCCTTGGTAGGAAAGTTGGGTAATCTACTTCTGTCGTGATACTGCCTTGGAAGCTCAAAGAGGGGTCCCTATGAGATGGATCTGACTTGACGGCAGTGCATTTAGAGTGTGATTGGATTTAGTAATTCCATACACTTATAATGAATAGATCATAATTTAGGTGGTATGTTACTTCTTAGATTAGGATACAAGAAGACTCTGTATTTCTCATACTTTCTTTCTTGATCTTTTTCTCACTCTGAGGGAATCCAGGTAATAAGTTGTATACTGTCTTATGAAATGGTCCATGTAGTAAGGGGTTTATGTCACTGGCCAATAGAGAGTGAGGACCTAAAGTCTGCTGACAACTGTGTGAGTGAACTTAGAAGTAAACCTCCAGATTCCATGCCTTCAGTGGACTACTTTATTACACTCTTGTGAGAGTTGGTGAAATGAAGAGTCCCAATTCAACTGTTCAGATGAATAACCAACAGAAACAGATAATATATATCTCTATATATGTATATTTAATTTAGTGAATGTAGAATTTGTTATATGGGAAGAGGTAATAATATAATTCATTATAGACATAATGCCTTCATAACTGTAGTTAGTCTGTAATGGGTATGGTAATGTTATTGTTAGGTGCCCTTGAGTGAGTTCTGACTCATAAAAGCCCTATTTACAAAAGAACAAAACACTTTGTATCTGTCATTGGTTGAGAATGTCCTCACAATCATTGACATGCTTGAGCTCATTGTTGCAGCTACTGTGTCAATCCATCTCTTTGAGAGTCTTCCACTTTTTCACTGACCCTCTATTTTAGCTAGCATATTCTTCTCCAAGGACCGGTCCCTTCTGACATCATGACCAACCTTCTTGCTTCTATGGAGCATTCTGGTTGTACTTTATCTAAGACAGATTTGTTCATTCTTCT
>NW_006923008.1:89902-90780 GCF_000298275.1 Orycteropus afer afer | reverse complement strand
CTTATGTGTCATGTCATATATTTCTATTGTGACTTGGGGGTATCAAACAAACATTTATAATTCATAGCACTGGCTTATGGTGATAATGTTCATATAGTTATTATGTATGATTAATTATTGTTTTCTTGTTTCTTAGCTTGATACAGTTAAATAACTAAATTGGTATACAATGTAGCATGTAAAACAAAGAGTAAAGTGTATAAATGTCACCATAAACCAGTGTAAGATAAATTATCGTTTATGTGCATCTGCTATAAGTATTTTTGATATTTATATTCCATAAAAGAGACATATTTTATGGAATATTTTATCAGTGAGAATAAATTAATAATTAGATTTAAAAGAGACATATCATCAACTTACCATCCTCCTCACCCCTCCTTTATTTCTACAAATGAGGGTATGAACTTAAACCATGAGGGCTTATGAGAGGTAGAGATGGAATGTGAATATTCTACATCTGCTGACAATTCAATACTCATTACCGTGGTTTTTACTAATTCTTTTATTTTCTGTCCAATATTTCAATATTTGAAAATTCAGTGATGTTTTTATTAGAAAAGCACATAAGTGCTTGAGAAAGTAACATTTGCCAAACATTTTCTAATAAACTTATACTTTCATGTAAGTAGAAATTAACTTTGCAAAGAAAAAAAAGGAAAAAAAACCTAAAAACCAAAATGTTATTGAACACTTACTGCATGCCATGCACTATTCTAAATACTTTGCAAGATTATAACATATTTAATCTTTGCAAGAAGTCTATGATATATACACAAACAACATTGGCAGTTTAAAGATTAAAAAAAACGATATACACACCACAAGGCTGCCAAACTGTTACTTTGAGCTTGGAAGTCGTGTTCCAAAACCCATGC
>NW_006923008.1:86403-88407 GCF_000298275.1 Orycteropus afer afer | reverse complement strand
AATGCTTGGAAATTTCCATTTGATTACCAAAATGATGCCTTCCCTGTATGGCTAGACCTGGAATGCTCTCCATGAGCTTTACCTCTGATATTGCGTTACTTATTCAATTGCTTTTGATGGGTGGAAAAAAAAGTTCCTGAGAAAATCCCTACAAATTCTTTAGCAAGCCGTTATGATTTAAACCCAGTTTTGCTTGTACATATCCTTTTTAAAAATCTCCTTTTTGCTTGTATTCCCAACAAGATAAATGACAGTAGTTGCAAACTTATAATATTTCTCTTCTTATCATGTCATGGTTTCTTGTAAATTCTGTCCTTTTTTGAGGTCACCTATTATATCTCTCTCTGCTGTCCAGTTATTCTCTTGTGTAGGACTCAATCACGGCCATCAAGTCAGATCCGACTCATTGTGACCCCTCCTTGGGTTTCCGAGGCAGTATCACTACGGAAGTAGATTGCCCAACCTTCCTTCCGAGGAGTGGCAAGGACTGATAAAATAAGTAAGTGCCTGCTATTTTTCTTTCCAAAAGAAGTTACCACTCTTTCCACATAGTTAGAGATTTGCATGACTTTTTAGCATATCAACATGGAATTATTGTTAATATTTTACCTTTGAAAGTGAGATTGTAAAAGTGGAAGTTGTTGTTGTGTGTCGTGGAGTAAGACACAACTCATAGCGACCCCTCCTTGGGATTCTGAGGCAGTATCACTAGGGAAGTAGATTGTCCAACCTTCCTTCCAAGGAGTGACTGGTGGGTTTGAACCTCCAGCCTTCTGGTTAGCAGTCAAGTGCCTTAGGCACTCCGCGTATCTTAAATGTTTGTACGGTGAAGTGTGTATAAAGTATGGAGCCAGGAAATCTGAGCTGGAATTACTATTTTGTCATTTTTAGCTGATGATATGGAGCAACCACTTAGTCTTTCTGCGTCTCACTTTCCTCATATGTAAAATATGAGAAAAATGATGCAGATTTTGTAAAATATATACGAATATGTATTAATGTATCTATAATGACAAGATATCATAAGAATCTGCTGACATTAGTGATCTCACAGAGCACAGTTGGGTGATGTACGTTTCATTAATTTGTTTGCATTTTAGAGCACACTTTCCAGCAATATATCTTATTATAAATCAGCTTCTTACCTAAAAGGGTGACTTTTGCAAAAATTACCTCTTGAAATAGTTGCATTTGCATATAATCACAGTGTTTACATGACATTGTTGTTGTTGTTATGTGCCATGGAGTCAGACCCAACTCATAGCACCCCTCCTCGGGTTTCCACGGCAGTATCACTACGAAAGTAGATTGCCCCATCTTCCTTCCAAGGAGTGATTGTTGGCTTTTAACTGCCAGCCTTCTGGTTAGCAGTCAAGTGCCTTAGGCACAATGCTACCAGAGCACCTATGTTTATATGACAAAAAAAAAAAAAATTAAAAAAAAAAAGTAGGGAATGTTATAATTTATATATGAGTTGACAAATCCTATCAGGATTATAGACAAATAGGAAGTTATGGAAATTGAAAGAGTAGAATGACAATTGGGTTATAGAGGTTAAGAAGAAATTATGCAGTCAAAATTAAAAAATATAAATGCAAGATACATTTTAAATTGAGAGTTGTTATGGCAATTTAGAGTGCCAATAAGGGTGGGATCATTGAACTTACCTCTTATGTTAATTAAACCATAATGAATAAAAGCACCTTCTAAAGCTAGTTTATTTTCAAAGAGTGAAGGAGGAGGTCTTTGCAGTATTATATGAAATGACATTACAAATGCAGACCATCACAGACTTGAAAATAGCAGTATACTTGCCCTTTCAGATTCATTTTATGCACTTCTTCTCCCAGCTCTGTGTCTTCAGAAGTCTAATATAATTGCCTAGGTATGATTTCTTTGCTCACTTCCACTGAGATTTGGCAATAGGAGATGTTGGCTGGATACAATAAAGTCAGATTATATATTTCCTCAGCTCCTTCCCTGCAAATATATGGGTTGGGAGTG
>NW_006923008.1:84850-85683 GCF_000298275.1 Orycteropus afer afer | reverse complement strand
AGATGGGACAGAAATGGAGGAAAAGATCCTGAACAATTGAAATAGTCAGGCCTCCACTTCTGATTCCGGTAGGACAGGTCTACACTTATCTACTTGATGTGTCATAGTCACATATTACTGTTATTAAAGAAAGGTTGTAAAACTTTTTGGAAAACATTATTACAATTTTTTTTTTCCAAATAAAGTTTGTGGCTTCTTTTGCAAATTCAATACAAACATGCTTATTACAAAATAACTTACTCTGATGGTTAAGGTTTTATGTTATCATGGAAGGGCCATGATTTTCAATGGTTTGGCAATTATTATGTAGTTTGTCAGTTGTGTGATGATGTAGTCTTCTGCCATGATGAAGTCTGATATAATACGACCAGCTCCATGATGAGATCTGCTGTTAACAACCAATCAGTTGAAAGGGAGTTTCCTCAGGGTGTAGCCTGAATCCAATATATATGGATGTTCTGGCAATGCCCTCTGGCTTTTTGCCTGAACTGGATCCTGCATATAGCTCATCATCATCTGACCTTTAGTTCTTTGAACTTGAGCCAGCAGCCTACCTTGTTGCCTATGGATCTTGGAATTAGGTAACCTCTATAGCCTGTGAGTCTGTAGCCAACTTCTGATCTGCCAATCTTTGGTTTGTTAGCCCCTAAAACTATGTGAATCAGGAAAAGCCTTGAGCCAGACATCAGACCCATGGGCATGAGATGTGCCAGTAACTATAACTGCATGAGCCGTTTTCTTGAGATAAATCTTTCTCTTTCTCTCATATATGTGTGTGTGTATGTATGTGTATATTCTCCCACTGAAGGAAGATGGGGGTGGAGCATTCTACT
>NW_006923008.1:81773-83065 GCF_000298275.1 Orycteropus afer afer | reverse complement strand
CACCTTTCTTAGGCATGGGAACAATATGGGTCTCATCCAGTCAGTTTGCCAGGGAGCTGTCTTCCAAATTTCTTAGCATAAATGGGTAAGCACTTCCAGTATTGCATGTGTTTCTTGAAACATCTCAATGGGTGTTCTGTCAATTCCTGGGCCTTGTTTTTCACCAATTCCTTCACTGCCACTTTGATTTCTTCCTTCAATACAATTGGTTCTTGATCATAAGCTGCCTTCTGAACTAGTTGGACATCAACCACTTTTTTTTTTTTTAAACCAATTCTGTGTATTCCTTCCATCTTCTTTTGATGTTTACTTCATCATTCAGAATTTTGCCCATATAATCTGTCAATATAGCAACTCGATGTTTCATTTTTTCCTTCAGCTCTTTCTGCTTGAGAAATGCTGAATTGTTCCTCCCTTTTTGTTTTCTACCTCTGCGTCTTTGCACAACTTGTTATGATACTTTACTTTGTCTTGTTAACCTGCCCTTTAAAATATTCTGTTCAGTCCTATTATATCAGTTTATCTTCCATTTGCTTTAACTACTTACTCTCTATTCAAGAGCAAGTTTCAGAGTATCTTTCAACATCCATTTTGGTCTTTTTTCATTTCCTGTCTTTTAATTATCTTTTGCTCTCTTTATGTTAATGCTCTTGATGTCATCCCACAACTTGTCTGTTTTTTAGTCTTGGTATTCAATGTGTCAAGTCTATTCTTCAGATGGTCTCTAAATTCAGGTGGGATATAGTCAAGGTGATATGTTGGCTCTCATGGATTTATTTTAAATTTCCACTACTTCAACTTGAACTTGCTTATAAGCAATTGATGGTCTGTGCCACAGTTAGATCCTTGCCTTGTTTTGACTGAGGATTTTGACCTTTTCCTTAGCCTCTTCCTGATGATGTAGTCTATCTTATCTCTGTATTCAATCTGGTGAGGTCCACGTGCATAGCTGCCATTTATGTTGTTGAAAAAAAGGTATTTGCAATGAATAAGTCATTGGTCTTGCAAAATTCTATCATAAAATCTCTGTCATTATGTCCATCACCAAGGCCATATTTTCCAACAACAGATGAGCCATTGTTTCCAACTTTTATATTCCAATCACCAGTAATTATCAATACATCTTTATTTCATGTTTGGTCAATTTCAGACTGTAGAAGTTGGTAAAAATCTTCAATTTCTTCATCTTTGGCTTTAATAGTTGATGCATAAACATGAACAATATTAGTATTATCTGGTTTTCCTTGTAGGCATATGGATAATATCTTATCACTTACATCACTATACTTCAG
>NW_006923008.1:44463-53713 GCF_000298275.1 Orycteropus afer afer | reverse complement strand
GTTTAGTCCAATTCTGTATCCTTCCCTTCAAGGCTCAGGGGTCCAAGATTATCTTCTGTGTTTGTGTTAATTGGTTTCCCTTTTCTTTGTTGAAGAGGGTCTGTGCAATCCTTCTGTCTAGTCCGCCATCTTGCCGGAACTCCCCCTGACATCCATTTTTGTTTTCCTTTTCTTTCCTGTCTTTTAAAGAATCTTTCACTTTCTTCATCTGTGATGTTCTTGATGTCAGCCCACAACTAATCTGGTCTTCAGTCACTGATATTAAGTGCATCAAATGTGTTCTTCATATGGTTTGTAAATTCAGGTTTGACATAATCAATGCCATTTTTTTAAATTAGATTTGAGTGCAAATTTACAAAGCAGAACCATTTTAATCTCAACAGTTCATCCATATTTGATTACATGGCCCTGATTAAAATCCCCAACCATAAAAAAAAAGAATAAAGAAAAACTCTCCTCCTTGTGACTACCTTTTCCCTGTGCCCTTCTTATCTATGTATTCTTGTCTGTTTAGCTTTCCCACTTTGTGAATGCTGCCCCTCTGATGTCTCGTGCCTGATTGATCTAAGGAGTGCATCTCCCTAGGGTTGGTGGTGCATCTCTCTGGCATAGATTTTCTGTTTGTAGGTCTTTCTACTGCTGGGCTGAGTGCCAAACCATGGAAGTGAATCCATTTCTAGGCTCAAAGGATAACCTGGGGCTACAGCCTCAGAGGATCCACTAGTCTCTATCCAACTAATAATTTTGGTCATTTTTGTGTTTTTTTAATTTTTTTTTTCCACATTTTTCCTTCCACTCTATCCAGGAACTCCAATTCTGATCCCTTTCTGAGTAGTTGCCATTGGTAGCTGTGCACCATCTAGTTCTTCTGGTTTCAAGGTCACATAGGCTGAGGTCCTCATGGTCCATCATATCTTTGGACTAATTGTTTCCAATAGTAGCATCTTAGATGGTTGCTCAAAACTTATAAGACCCCAGTTGCTACTCACCAGAGTATGAGGTTGAACAAGATTTTTATGTGCTAGATTGTGCTAATTGATCATGATGTCCCTCGAGACTGTGATCTTGAGCTTACAGGACCAGTGATTCTCTCCCTCAAGGTGTTTGGTTGTCTGTAAGAAGCTACTCCTACCTTGTGCTCTGTTACTTCTGTAATGTATTTGGCTTATTTTGTAGCACAAGCACATCTGTAAGACTATCCTCAGCCAAATCTATCCTTTATCTTAGATATATTCCTGTTCACCTACCCCCACCTGAACTTCTCATTTCTCTATATATTTACCCATAGTTAGTGTTTAGTCCTATGTGTAATGCAGTATTATGCATGTAATAGTATTTGCCTCTGTTGTCTATATCTTTTGTGCATGTTTCTATGTCCTCCCTTTCCCCATTGTGACTGTGCTGGTGACAGACTATTTCTATACCACCCCTCCCCTCACACAAATAAGCATATGACCCCCAACTAGCCAAAAATTTTCCCTCCCCTTCCTTCCCATCCCTGGTAACCAACAAAGTGAATTTCCTTTCCTGTGTAAATATTTCCTTGACTTTTTATAATAATGGACTCATACAATATTTGTCTGACTCGATGACAAACAACAACAATAACAACAACAATATTTGTCCTCCTGTGTTTGACTTTTTTAACTCAGTGTAATATCCTCCAAATTAATTCACATTTTGAGAAAATATCTGTATTCTTCATTATTCTTTCATGTTGCATGGTATTCCATTGTGTGAATGTATCATAATTTGGTTACCTATTCATCTGTTGATGGGCATTTAAGTTAGTTCCACCTCTTTGCTATAGCTAATTGTGCTGCAATGAACATGGGTGTGTATATGTCTACTCATGCCCTGGCTCTCACCTTTTAAGGGTATAGTACCAGTAATGGAATTACTGAATCAATTTTTTATTTTCAATTTTTTGAGGAAAAGCTATACCAATTTCCTCAGTGGCTATACCATTTACAGTCCCACTAGCAGTATACGAGATTTCCAATCTCTCTACACCCTCACCAGCATCTGTTATTTTATGTTTGTGGAACTTTGCTATTATTCCTGGGGTGAAATAATATTTCATTGCTGTTTTGATTTGCATCTCTCTAATAACTAATGATCATGAGAATTTCTTCATGTGTTTGTTGGCTGCCTGTATAGCATCTTTAGTGAAATGCTTGTTCATGTCTTTTGCCCATTTTAATTGGATTTGTGTGTGTGTGTGTGTGTGTATTGGTGTTGAGGTGTTGAAGTTTTCTATAAATTTTATAGATAAGTCCCTTGTGAGATACGTCATAGCCAAATATTTTTTCCCAATGTGTAGGTTCTCATTTTAGCCTTTTGGAGGAGTCTTTCAATACATGTAAGAATTTAATTTTTAAAAGGTCTAAGTTATCTAGTTTCTCTTCCACTGCTAGTGCATTTTGGGTTATGCTTGATTGTCCATGCCGTAAATTAGGGCCCCTTGATTTGCCCTTATTTCATCTTTGATGAGGTTTATAGATTTAGGTTTTATATTTAAGTCTTTGGTCTAACTTGAACTCTTTTTTACATGTGGGGTGAAGTATGAATCTTGTTTCATTTTTATGCAAGTGGATATCCAATTTTGCCAGAACCACTTGTTAAAGAGTCTATCCCCCCCCCCCAATTTAATGTTTTTTTTCCCTTTGTCAAAGATTAGCTGTCCATAGATGGGTCTATTTCTGAGTTTTCAATTCTGTTCCACTTGTGTATTCATCTATCATTGTACTACTACCACACTGTTTTGAATGCATAGTAGATTTTGAGATCTGAGAGTGTGAGACCTCATACTTTGTTTTTCTTCTTCAGGAGTGCTTTTTTTAATCCCTAAATCTCTTTCTCTCACATATGAGGTTAGTGATTGGTATCTCCTTGTCCTTAAAGAATGTTGATTGATTTGGATCAGGTTGTATTGAAAGTATAGACTGCTTTAGGTGGTATTGATATTTTCACAATAGTCAGTATTCTTATCAATGAACATGGTATGTTATTCCATTTATGTAGATCTCTTGTACTTTCTTGTAGTAGTTTTTGTACTTTTTTTGAATAGTCCTTTTGTGTCCTTGGTAAGATTTATTAAGTATGTTATCTTTTTGGTACCTATTGTAAACTTATTATTTTCCTTAGTTCATTTTCAGAGGTCTGTTTGTTGAAGTAGAGGAATCCAATTGGTTTTTGTGTGTTGCCCTTGTATTCTGTCACTTGCTGAACATTTCTATTAGTTCCAGTAATTTTTTTGCTGAGTCTCTTAGGTTTTTCATGTATAGGATCATGTTATCAGTGAATAGAGATAGCTTTACATCCATGTTGCCAATTTGTATGCCTTTTATTTATCTTTCTTGCCTTATTGTCCTATTTAGGACTTCCAACAAGGACAAGGTGACAGGATCCAGATAATGGAAGGGAGACAGCATCCACCCAAAAGGCAGGAAGGAGGGAAAGCCACAGCCAACAAGGCAGCAGAATCTAGGTAGGGGGAGAGAGACAACTTCCACCCAAAGGCAGGAAAGAGGTAAAGCTAAGGTCCACAGTGTCAGTATTCTGGTAAGGTGGGGGGAGGCAGAGAGGTTTTGAACAGCTAAGGGAGACAAACGTGTCTGCCAATTTGTCATACTCTGGTGGCTTGTGAAGCTAGAGGCTGTGCCACCAGTGTTTCAAATGCCAGCAGGGTTACATATGATGAATAAGTTTCAATGCAGCTTACAGACTGAGACAGACTAGAAAGATGGAAGAAGCCATCCATTTCTCAAAAACACAGGCAGGGAAAACCATACAAAAATCAGAGAAACACTGTCTGATACATTACTGGACAACTTTACGAATAGCCCAGAAACATTATCCCACACAGCAAAGGAAGATGAGCCCCTTAGGTCAGAAAGCACTTAAAATATGACTGGGAACAAGCTGCCTCGTCAAAGCATAACCAAACTTGGATACCCTGATATGGATAAAGTAAAGCTTTCAAGACCTCCATTTACTGATGCAGCATGAATCAAATCGACGAGAAACATCTACAAACATCCATTAATAATCAGAACATGGAATGTACGAAGTATGAATCTAGGAAAATTTGAAATTGTCAAAAATTATATGGAACACAGAAAGATTGATATCTTAGGCATTAGTGAGCTGAAATGGACTGTTTTTTGCCATTTTTTTTTTTAATCAAACATATGATCTACTATTCCAGGAAAGATAAATTGAAGAGGAATGGTGTGGCATTCATCATCACAGAGGATGTTTCCAGATCTGTCCTGAAGTACAGTGCTGTCAGTTATAGGATAATATCCATAAGCCTACAAGGAAGATTATTTAATACTACTATTATTCACATTTATGCACCTACCACCAAAGTCAAAGATGAGGAAATTGAAAAATTTTATCAATTTCTGTAGTCTGAAATTCACCAAACATGCAATCAAGTTGTGTTAATTATCACTAGTAACTGGAATGCAAAACTTGGAAGCAAAGAAGAATCACCAATAGTTGGAAAATTTGGTCTTGGTGACAGAAATAATGCTAGAGAACATATGATAGAATTTTGCAAGACCAATAACTTATTAATTGCAAATACCTTTTTACAACAACACAAAGGATGGCTATACATGTGGATTTTGCCAGATGGAGTACACTGAAATCATATTGACTACATCTGTAGCAAGAAGTGATGGAGAAGCTCAATATCTTAAGCCAAAACCAGGCAAGAATTGATTGTGGAACAGACCATCAACTGCTCATTTGCAAGTTCAAGTTGAAGTTGAAGGAATTAAAACAAGTCCATGAGATCCAAAATATGACCTTGAATATATCCCTCCTGAGTTTAGAGACCATCCACCAAGTATATTTTATGCATTGAACACCAATGACCAAAAATGAGAGGAATTGTGGGATGACATCAAGAACCTCATCCATGAAGAAAGCAAAATGTCATTAAAAAGATATGAAAGGAAGAAAAGACCAGAATGGATGTCAGAAGAGACTCTGAAACTTGCCCTGGAACCTAGAGTAGCTAAAGGAAATAGAAAAAATGACAAGATAAAAGGGGTAAACAGAAGGTTCCAAAGAGCAGCTTTAATGGACAAAGTCAATTACTATAATGAATTGTGCAAAGACCTGCAGTTAGAAGAACTGCAAAAGGAAGAACATGCTCAGCATTTCTCAAGCTCAAAGAACTGAAGAAAAATTTTAAGCCTCGAGTTGCAATATTGAAAGCTCCTATGGGCAAAATATGGAATGATGCAGGAAACACCAAAAGAAGATGGAGGGAATACAGAGTCACTGTACCAAAAATAATTGGTCAATGTTCATCCACTTCAGGAGATGGCATATGATCAAGAATCAATGATATTAAAGGAAGAATTTAAAGTTGCATTGAAGGAAGTGGTAAAAAATAAGCCTCCAGAATTAGATGCAATACCAATTGAGATGTTTCAACAAATGGATGCCACACTATAGGCACTCACTCAGATATGCCAAGAGATTTGGAAGACAGCTACCTGACCAAATGACTAGAAAAAGTCCATATTTGTACACATTCCAAAGGAAGGTGATCCCACAGAATACAGATATTAACAAACAAGATTATAAATATCACATGTAAGTAAAATCTTCCTGAAGATAATTCAAAAACTATTGCAGCAGTATATTGGCAAAGAACTTCCAGAAATGAAAGCTGGATTCAGAAGAGGATGTGAAATGATGGATATCATTGTTGATGTCAGGTGGATCTTATCTGAAAACAAAGAATGCCACAGAGATGTTTACTTATGTTTCATTGACAATGCAAAAGCATTTTATGTCTGTATCATAACAAATTGTGTATAACATTGAGAAGAATAGGAATTCTACAATACTTAATTGTACCCATGAGGAACCTGTACGTAGATCAGGAAGGTGTCATTCAAAGAGAACAAAGAAATACTGTATGGTTCAAAATCAAGAAGGGCGTGTGTCAGGGTCATATCTTTTCACCATACTTATTCAACTTGTATACTGAGCAAATCATCCAAGAAGCTGGATTCTATGAAGAAGAAAGTGACATCAGAATTGACAGAAAAATTGTTAATAACCTGTGATATGTAGATGACACTACTTTGCTTGCTGAAAGAGAGAATGACTTGAAGCACTTAGTGATGAAGATTAAAGACTACAGTCTGCAATATGTATCATACCTCAATATAAAGAAAACAAAAATTCTCATGACTGGCCCAATAAACAGCTTCACAGTAAATGGAGAAAAGTTTGAAGTTGTCAAGGAAATTATATTATTTGGTTCTACAATCAACACCGTTGGAAGCAGCAACCAAGACATAAGACAACATATTGCATTGGGCAAATCTGCTTCAAAAAACCTTGAGGACTAAGGTGAGGCTAACTCAAGCCACAGTATTTCTAATTGCTTCTTATACATGTGAGAGCTGGAAAAGGAATAAGGAAGACTGAAGAAGAGTTGATGCTTTTGAGTTGTGGTGCTGGAAAAGAATGTTAAGAGTACCAAGGCTTGCTAAAAGGACTAACACATCTGCCTAGGAGAAAGTGCAGCAAGAATGTTCCTTGGAAGCAAGAATGGCGAGACTTTATCTCACCTACTTTGCTCTCATCAGAAGGAACCATTCCCTGGAGAAAGATGACATGCTTGGTAAATTGGAGGGTCAATAAAGAAGAGGAATTCCCTCAGCAGAATGTATAGACAGTGGCTGCAATGATGGGGTCAGGTGTAGTGAGAATCGTGAGGTTGGCACAGGACTGGGTAGTATTTTGTTCTGCTGTGCATAGTGTCATTATGAGTTGGAGAAGACTGGACAACACCTAACAACAGCAAAAACAACACTGTTCTTCTTTGTCCCTTAGTTGCTTTTCACCTAAGTCTATTTTAACAGAAATTAATATTGCCACTCTTGCTATTTTGTAGTTCCTTTAGTTTGATTTTTTTCCACCCTTTGTTTTTTAATTTATTTTTATCTTTGTGTCTAATGTGAGTCTCTTGTAGGCAGCAAATCACTGGGTCTTCTTTTCTTATGCTATCTACCACTCTCTTTCTCTTGGTGCATTTAGTCCATTCATGTTGTTGTTGTTGTTATATGCCTTGGAGTCAGCCCCAACTCATAGCGACCCCTCCTTGGGCTTCCGAGGAGGTATCACTTTGGAAGTAGGATTGCCCAACCTTCCTTCTGAGGAGTGGCTGGTGGGTTTGAACCACCAGCCATCTGGTTAGCAGTCAAGTGCCTTAGGCACTATGCTACCAGAGCTCCTTAGTCCATTCATATTGAGTATAATTAGGGATGTTGTTGTTGTTGTGAAGTGCCGTCTAGTCATTTCCGACTCATAGAAACCCCATGCACAGCAGAACGAAACACCACCCGATCCTGTGCCAGCTCCAAGATCCTTGCTATACTTGAGCCCATTGTCTCAGCCACTGTGTCAATCCATGTTGTCGAAGGCCTTCCCCTATTTCGTCGACCATCCACCTTACCAAGCATAACATCTTTCTCCAGGGAATGGTCCCCTCTGACAACAAGATCAAAGTAGGTGAGATGAAGTCTGGCCATTCTTGCCTCCAAGGAGTATTCTTACTGCACTTCCTCCAGGGCAGATATATTAGTTCTTTAGCAGTCCATGGTACTTTCAGCATTCTTCACCAGCACCACAACTCAAAAGCATCAACTCTTTTTTGGCGTTCCGTATTCATTGTCCAGCTCTCACATGCATACGAGGCAAGTGAAAATATTGTGGCTTGTGTCAGGCACACCTTATTCCTCAAGGAGACAGCCTTGCTCCTCAGCATTTGAAAGAGTTCCTTCACAGCCGACCTTCCCAGTGCTATACGTCGTCATATGTCCTGGCGGCTGATTCCATTGGCAACGATTGCAGAACCAAGCAACGTGAATTCTTTGACAACCTCAATCTTTTCTCCATTTATCATGATGCTGCTTATTGGTCCAGTTGTGAGGATTTTTGTTTCCTTTATATTGAGATACAATCCATACTGCAGACTATAGTCTTCAGTTTTCATCAGTAAGTGCCTCAAGTCATCCTCAATTTCAGCAAGCAAAGTTGTATCATCAGCATATCTCAGGCTGTTAATGATTCTTCCTCCAATCCTGATGCCACGTTTTTATTCATATAGTCCAACTTCTTGGATTATTTGCTAAGCATACAGATTGAATAAGTATGGGGAAAGGATACAACCCTGACACACTCCCTTCCTGATTTTAAACTATGTAGTGTCTCCTTGTTCCATTCAAACAACAGCCTCCTGGTCAATGTACAGGTTCCTCATGAGTACAATCAACTGTCTGGGAATTCCCATTCTTCTCAATGTTATCCATAATTTGTCATGATCCACACAATCAAATGCTTTTGCAAAGTCAATAAAACACAAGTAAACGTTTTTCTGGTATTCTTTGCCTTCAGGCAAGATCCATCTGACAGAAGCTATGATATTTCTTGTTCCATGGCCTCTTCTGAATCCAGATTGCACCTCTAGAAGTTCTCTGTCAGTATACTGCTGCAACCTTTTTTTTAATATCTTCAGTAAGATCTTACTTGTGTGTGATATTAATGATATTGTTCGATAATTTCTATATTCTGTGGGATCACCTTTCTTTGGAATGGGTAAAAATATGGATCTCTTTCATTCAGTTGTCCAAATAGCTGTCTTCCATATCTCTTGACATAACTGAGTGAGTGCCTCCAGTGTGGTATCTGTTTGTTGAAATATCTCAATGGGTATTCCATCAATTCCTGGAGCCTTGTTCTTTGTCAATTCCTTCAGTGCATCTTTGACTTCTTCCTTCAATACCATCAGTTCTTGATCATATGCCATCTCCTCAAATGGATGAACATCAACCAGCTCATTTTGGTACAGTGTCTCTGCATATTCCTTCCATCTTCTTTTGATGCTTCCTGCATCATTCAATATTTTGCCCATAGAATCTTTCAATATTGCAACTGAAGCTTTAAATATTTTCCTCTGCTCTTTCAGCTTGAGAAATACCAAGCATGTTCTTCCCTTTTGGTTTTCTAACTCCAGGCCTTTGCACATTTTGTTATGGTAATTGGCTGTTTTCTCAAGCTGCTCTTTGAAATCTTCTGTTCAGCTCTTTTATCTTGTCCTTTCTTATATTTGCTTTAGCTATTCTCCAATCAAGGGCAAGTTTCAGAGTCTCTTCTGAAACACATTTTCGTCTTTTGGATTTTTCTGATTTTCTCATTTTTTTTTTTTTAATTT
>NW_006923008.1:39464-39931 GCF_000298275.1 Orycteropus afer afer | reverse complement strand
TCCTTCTGCCTAGTCCACCATCTTGCCGGAACTCTATTTTCTCATTTTTTAATGACCTCTTCTTCCTCAAGGATGATGTTCTTGATGTCATCCCACAATGCTTCTGGTTTTCGGTCACTGGTGTTCAATGCATCAAATCTATTCTTTAGATGGTCTCTATATTCAAGAAGGATATATTCAAGGTCATATTTTAGCTCTCATGGACTTGTTTTAATTGCATTCAACTTCAAGTTTAAGTTATATATGAGCAGTTTATGGTCTGTTTCACAATCAGCTCCTGGTCTGATTTTGGTTGAAGTTACTGAGCTTTTCTATCACCTCTTGCCTCAGATGTAGTTTCTGATTCCTGTGTACTCCATCTGGTGAAGTCCATGTGTATAGACATTGTTTGTGTTGTTGAAAAAAGGTATAAGTCATCGGTCTTGCAAAATTCTACCATGCAATCTCCAGTATTATTTCTGTTACTA
>NW_006923008.1:36314-39364 GCF_000298275.1 Orycteropus afer afer | reverse complement strand
AGGCCAAATTTTCCAACTACTGGTGTTTCTTCTTTGTTTCCAACATTTTTCATTCCAGTCCCAGTGATAAATAACACATCTTGATTGAACGTTTGGTCAATTTTGGACTGCATAAGTTGATAAAAGTCTTCAATTTCCTCATCTTTAGCTTTGGTGGTTGGTGCATAAATTTGAGTAAGAGTAAGTAACTGGTCTCCCTTGTAGACATATGGATATTATCCTATCACCGACAGCATTGTACTTTAGGACAGGTCTCAAAACATCCTTTGTGATGATGAATGCCACGCCATTCCTCTTAAAATTGTCATTCCCAACATGGTAGATCATATGTTGGTCTGATTCAAAATGACCAAAAAACAGTTCATTTCAGTTCACTAATGCCTAGGATATCAATCTTTATGCATTCCATCTCATTTTTTATAATTTCCAAATTTCCTGGATTCATACTTTGTACATTCCATGTTCCTATCACTAAGGGATGTTTGCACCTGTTTCTCCTCAATTTGAGTCAATGGTACAAGACTGGAGAATAGGACAAGACTTCTTAGTTCTTCCTCTTTCATTATCCAACTTTGAGAAGCATATGATGTGAATGGAAAGACAATGGCTTGGGTCAGACTCACATTTCTCATCAAACTGGCATCCTTCCTTCTAACTCTTTGGAGGGGTCTTTTGCAGTATATTTTCCAAATGCAATATGTCATTTCATTTAGTAAATAATCCAGTGGTCATTGATTGCTGATCCAAGTAAGGTGAAATCATAACTTCAATTTCCTTTGTCTCACTTATTTTGGTCATTGCTCTTTTTAGGTGGCATAGAGTAGGCTTTGAGAAAGATGTTTACTTGTGTTTTATTGACTATGCAAAGACATTCAACTGTATGGATTATAACAAATTATGGATAACATTTAGAAGAATGGGAATTACAGAACACTTAATTGTGCTCATGGGGAATGTGTGCTTATACCTAGAGGCTATCATTCAAACAGAAGAGGGGGATACTGCATGGTTTAAAATCAAGAAGGGAGTGTGTCATGGTTGTACCCTTTCTCTATACTCATTCAGTCTGTATGCTGACAAAATAATCTGCATGCTGAGCAAATAATCCAAGAAACTGGATTATATGAAGAAGAGTGTGGCATCACTATTGGAGGAAGACTCATTATCAACCTGCAGTCTGCAGATTACACAACCTTGCTCATTGAAAGGGAAGAATACTGAAGCACTTACTGAAGAAGATTAAAGATTCCAGTCTGCAGTATGGATTACACCTCAACAAAAAGAAAATTAAAATCCTCACAACTGGACCAACAAGCAGCATCAAAACCACTGGAGAAATGATAGAAGTTGTCAAGGATTTCATAGTACTTGCTTGCACAATTAACACCAATGGAAATAGTAGTCAAGAAATCAGACGATGTATTGTACTGGGAAGATCTGCTGCAAAAAGACCTCTTTAAAATTCTGAAGAGCAAGGATGTCTCTTTGAATACTAAGGTGAGCCTGACCCAAGTTGTAGTGTTTTCAATCACTTCATATGCTTGTGAAAATTGGAAAGTGAATAAAGAAGACCCAAGAAGAGTTGATGCTTTTGAGTTCTGGTGTTGGTGAAGAATACTGAAAGTACTATGGACTGCCAAGAAGATGAATAAATCTGCCCTGGTAGAAGTACAGCTGGAATTCTCCTTGGGAGCAAGAACAGCCAGACTTTGTCTAACCTATTTTGGTCATGTTGTAAAAAAGGGACCTTTTGCTGGAGAAGGATAGAATTCTTGTAAAGTGGAGGGTCAGTGAAAAAGGGAAAGGTCTTAAGGAAATGGATTGTCACAGTGGTTGTATCAATAGGCTCACATATAGCAAAGATTATGAGGCTGGTGCAAGACTGAGCAGTGTTTTGTTGTGTTGTACATAAGGTCACTATGAGTCAAAGCCTACTCTATGGCACCTAACAACAACAATGCATGACAAGGAAATTGAAGTTATCATGATTTCATCTTATTGGATCAACAATCAATGCCCATCGGAACATTTACAAAATTAAATGACATATTGCTTTGGGAAAATATGCTGCAAAAGACCCCTCCAAAGAGTTAGAAAGGAAGGATGTCAATTTGATGAGAAACATGAGTCTGACACAAGCCAAGCTCTTTTCAATCACATCATATGCTTCTGAAAGGTGGATAATGAAAAAGAAGACCTAAGACGTGTTGACATATTCAAATTGTGCTGGCAAAGAATGTTTAACATATAATGGACTGTCACAGGAACAAATATATCTATCTTACAGTAAATATGACCAAAAGCCTCCTTAGAAGTGAGGATGGGGCGAGTTTGTCTCATTTCCTTTGGACATGTCACCAGGGTAGACCAATCACTGGAAAAAGACTTCATGCTTAGTAAACTAGATGGTCAAAGAAATAGATCAGACCTTCAATTACACAAATTGGCAGTGGCTTATCCAATGGGCTCAAACAGAAATGCTTTTGAGGATGGTACAAGATGGGGAAATTTTGTCCCTATGGGTTGAAGTCTACTTGATGGCACCTCACAATAATGAAAATATCTTTTATCACACCTTAATCTTCTTTGTTACTATTCTTTTATACAAAAATTAAAAAAAAAAAAAAAAAAAAACTTTATTCTGCAAGATTTCATAAACTCTTCTATTCACACCCAGTTCAATCTTAATTGGTAACTATTCTTCTATGCTTCCTTAAACATCTTTGCACCAGTAACTATTAAATATATGTCTTTTATCTAAATATTTCAGTGAGACGTACTCACATATTTTTAACTGTTAGTATTCAATACCTAATTCAAGCATTGTTTTCTGTGAAAAGTATATTCCTTAAATTCTACTTCTTATATCCTTAGTTTTTTCAATTTTAGTGATCTTATAATGCTTTGAACTTATTTTTAATATACTAAGTCAGACATTATTAGGAGCTAACATATTTATATATCTATATCCAAATGGTAGAGAATGACTTTTCTGTAGGAAATGTCTATGATTTGTGTCTTGTGCACAATGCCTACAGAATATTGTCATA
>NW_006923008.1:31214-36158 GCF_000298275.1 Orycteropus afer afer | reverse complement strand
TATAACTTGAAATATGTATTGCTATATTTTGAGTAATTATTCATTTAAAATAATAGAATCTTAATAAAATAGTTCTAATAATACAATAAGGGTGATAGTCATTCAGAGAATACCTAACTTCCCTCTCTATTTCACTAGAAGAAAACCTAAAATTAGACTTTTCTTAGGAAGCTGATTTCTTTGACATATTAAAGATAAAGTGTTTCTCTTTAGTAAATCACACCACCAGAATTTCACATTCTTATAAGGGAATGTAATGCCCAGAATATTCTTGAACAAATCACCAAATGATAAAATAATTTTAAAACAATGAAATAAGAACATGTAATTTGTTCTTGATAAAAAAAAAAAAAAAACATTTTAGTGAAAAATGTAGCTTAATTGAGTGGTGTTCTGAAACATTTAACAAAAAATAATTGCCCATTTTTATCATTAGGAAATAAGTATTATTCCAATAATTACTTTCAATATTTGTGATGACCATCATAAGCAGGTCACAAAGATCTGGGAGGACAGCAAGAAGAAAGTAGCATTTGAACCATGGTGCATAAAATGAATGCACCATGAATACACAGATTGCAGTGTGTCCTATCCAACCTCTAAGAAACAAAATCTGGTGCTGTGAATCTGACACATCTTAGTTTTCTTTCCTTGATTCTTGTCTGATGAGGTGAGGTAACAGGGTGTATGGGGCCAAGATGGGGGATGTGGAGACAGTTCCCTGGGCCAAAGGCTTGTGAGATATTGAAATTAGAATTAAAATAGAATCCCAGTGCCTGATACCCTGCCTTTCTAATAACATTTGCTGAGTGTAAAAGTCCATTAGGAGTCAAAAAAAAAAATTCCCAAATGGTAATAAATACCATTTATTAAGAAAAATTTTGTAATAAAATAAGTAATCAAGCAATACGAATAATCAGCAGAAGAATCATTTTTAGTATCCACTGAGGGGTAGATAATATTGAAGCAAAATAAAACAGAAGAGAAGAATCAGCACAAAATATCTCTTACTACTATTTTAGGGCATTCTGATCAATTTCATTATGCATTCTATTATGGATTGCATAGAAAGAAGTGATTTTTATAAAACATTAAATGGCTTTTGAATATCATGGGCTTAATTGCCATTCATCTTTATAATTTCACAAAACAATACATTGAAATAAGTGACTCATGAACATTTGAAGAAGTGAACACCAACATCAGCAATATGAAGAATGGCTTTGTTCCCAGATCTGAGGATATGCCTGCTGAGAAAGTCAAACAGGAAGAGAAGAACTTTGCCCATGTTTCAGCATGAATTGTCTTGCAGCATATGGAATATTGAGGGATTCAAAAGCAAAGTTATATTGACTTGATGAAGTTCATGGTCAAATTATCTTGATGTTCTCTTTGGTTTGTTTTCATATAGGATCCAGGATAAACTTTCTATCAACAAACTTCTAGAAACATTTCATCATGACATGAGGCTACCACATAAAATATTGTGCATAAATATTTCAGAAAAATTAGTAGAAGAAAATATAATAGCTTAATGAGAGTCCCTACATAATTTTCATTAATAAAGATAAGCCCAACTTTATCAGAAAAATCAAGATATGAGGAGTTCATTGATATGTTTATGTAGATTTAATCAGAGTACATCATTATCTTTGGTGTTAGATAAAAAACCAAAAGTAAAAAATTATCATCTGAAGCACATTAGAGTCCAGAAATTAAGATGATTAGTATGGAGCTCTGGTAGCATAGTGGCTAATGCACTTGACTGCTAACCAGAAGGCTGATGGTTCAAACCCACCATAGAAAAACTCCTTGGTAGGAAGGTTGGGCAAGACAATCTACTTCCTTGAAAAGCAAAGGAGGGGTGGGTATGAGTCGGGGCCAAGTTGACAGCACATAACAACAACAACAGTATGGTACATGTAAAGATTTTCACTGAAAACAAACAAACAAAAATATCTGGTAATTACATAGTCCAACTCTTTTAGAGGTAAACAAAACTAAACCCAGAGATTCAGAACACTTAACCTTCTCTTCTTAATGAACTACTCTATATATTTCATTAAGCTTGTCAATACGATTGTTTCATACTAAATGGTTACATATGGATTTATTTGACAAAATTATACTCTTTCACACTGTACTATGCACTATTACAGTGAAAATTCTAAGATGAATAATATTTGTTTCCTCTTCACAAAGGTCTCAAGTAGAGTTCAATCCAAACATGTTCACATAATTGTATTTGACTTGGAAATATGGTCATAAATAGGTAAGATACCAAGATTAAACCCATTTCTGTCTTAATTTATGAAGAAAAAAACCTGAAATATCACTCTATAGTTCGTACTCCTTACATAGAAGTGCCAATAATATGGAAAGAAAGTATGCCTCATCACTGCTTTTTATCTTCCTGCAATCTTCTGGCATGAATAATAATCAACAAAAGCTACAGCAAAAGGGTATCCACAGGCAAATACATGATCTTGGGAGACTGGTTTGATTAGAACAAATGTTGCATAGGGGGAAGTAGTGGGAATTGTTTTTTTCTGAGATAAAATAGAAAAACAAATTGGTGGAAAATAGAAATCCATTAGCCAAAAAAAAAAAAAAAAAAAAATTGCTTTGATTTTTATGCTTATTCTAAATTTTAACATTCTGTTAGAGAGGTGGCTGGATAAATATGTAATAGACTTGATTTTGGTCAACCACAGTTCAAAATAAATTATCATCTCACTATATGCTATCATTACTTTATTCTCATTCAGAATTTCTTCTTTCTTTTTTTATTGTGATTTGGGTGAAAGTTTAGAGGGCAAATTCACTTTCCATACAGCGTTCACACATACACTTTATCTCATGAGATTGATTACAATTTGCCACAATGCAACAGCTCCCCTCCCACCAACTCCCCATAGTTACCTCTTCTCTGTGTCCTTCCCTCCATGCACTCCTGCCCCCTGAACTGTCTCCCTGTGCATACACAGCCCTTCTATTCTCCCATGATTGTTCTCTCCGAGGAGTATATCTACCTAGTGTAAATGTGCACCTCATATGCCTGTCTTTTGTTTGGCTGGAAGCCACAGGAGTAGGTTCAATCCAAGACCCCAGGGCAAGGGGGGGCCATAGTCTCAATGGTTCCATCAGGCTTTATCAGACCAGCAAACCTGGCCCCTTACTATTTTTTTTTCTCCAAATGATTTTGAGTTTTGTTCCACATTGTTCTCCCATGCTATCCAGGATCTCCTACACAGATCCCCCTCCAAGTGAATGACAGTGGTAGTCAGACAACATCTAGTTCTTCTGGTCTCATATTACCATAGGCTGAGGATCCCATGGTGTATCAGTCACTTGAAATAATTTTTTCCATGGGAAAATAATTGTTTCCTTTTGGGAGCTCTGATAGCATAGTGCCTAAGGCACTTGACTGCTAACCAGAAGACTGGCGGTTCATACCAACCAGCTACTCCTTGAAAGGAAGAAGGGGCAATCTACTTCCGTAGTGATATATAGCCTCAGAAACCGAAGGAGGGGTCGCTATGAGTCAGGTCTGACTTGACGGCACATAACAACAACAACAACATGAACTTTTGTTTTCTTCATTCTTCTTTGCTCTAGATGAGTTATGATCCATCCTTGCATCTAGATGGCTGCTTGTAAGCTTTTAAGATCCCAGTAGCTACTCATCAAAGTAGGATGTGGAACAATGTTTTGTGTAGTATGGTATGCCAATTGAGCTTGATGTCACCTGTGGCTATGGTTCCAAGCCCACAGGTCCAACTAGTCACTCTCTCTGGATAGCTGTAGTCCAAGAAGTGACTACAACCTTGTCCTTTGTCAGTTCTACTATATACCTGGGAATTCTTACAGAACAATTCTACAAGAATTTTCTGCCAACCCTATACATGTAGCCAATTCTTTCTTATCCAGAACAACGGAGGTGAGGATTGGCATAGATGATGTTGCAAAATCAAGGAATACTTATATCTTTATATTTAGCTTCTGTGTGTGCAATTTTTACCAGCACTAGTTGATTTTTTTTTCTACTTATATTGAGCTTTGATGATGTTCAAATTATTTAGCATTAATTGAAAACACATAAATTGCTAACAGTAGACATAAAACCTCCTAAGGGACGGGAAAAACTTCTTGTTAATAATTCAAGATAAGCCACAAATATAAGGAAAAATACAGAACATTCTGTCCTACCATTAATATTAGTTCACTTTCTAATTTTGTACTAGTTGCAAAAATATTGATGACTTCACCAAAGAAACAAATCAAATAAATAAATAAATAAATAAAAACCTACTACCCTCAAGTTGATTCTGACTCAAAGTGTAATTGTAAGAGAGTAAAACTGTCCCATAGGGATTCCAAGACTGTAAATGTTTATGGAATTAGATTTCTATATCTCTCTATCTTGAAGTGGCTGGTGGGATCTAAGCACCAAACTTACAATTAGCAGCTGACCAGGGTTCATTGATGACATCACCAAAACGCACACACACACTCACACACACACAAAGCTATCAAGTTGATTCTGATTCATATAACACTATGGGACAGAATAGAACTGCTCCATAAGCTTTCCAATGCTGTAATCTTTATAGAAGAAGCTCTTGTGTCAGTGTAAGGCATTTGGCTTCTAACCAGGTCAGCGATTCAAACCCAGCAGCTGTTCAGTGGGAAGAAGATGAGGCAATCTACTTCTGTAAAGATTTATAGCCTTGAAAATCCAATGGACATTGCAATTAGTCAGAATGGATTTGATGGCAGTGGGATTGGTATTTTTTTGGTAACGTTTACAGAAGCTGATGGATACTTTGTCCTCCTGGGGAGCAACTAGAAGGTTGGAATTACTGACTTTTCATTTAGCAGTCAAATGGCACCAGTTCTCCTTGATAACATCAGCTTTTCTTAAATTATGAATTTTAAAAAGTA